>NC_057402.1:50374335-50674335 GCF_019320065.1 Cervus canadensis
TGTGTGTATATGTGTGGCTGATTCACTTTGCTGTAGAAACTAACACTGGAAAATACTCAGGTATTTTCAGTATGAGCTTCCCTAGTGTCTCAAACAGTAAATAATCTGCTTGCAATGAAAGAGACCTCGGTTCAACCCCTGGGTCAGGAAGATCCTCTGGAGAAGGGAATGGCTACCTGCTCTAGTATTCTTGCCTGGAGAATTCCATGGACAGAAGAGCCTGACAGGCTACAGTCCATGGGGTCACAAAGAGTTGGACATGATTGAACAATTTCACAATTTCAGAAATGAATACAACATTGTAAAGCAACTATATTTCAATAAGAATTAATAAAATACATAATAAAGGTTGGTAATTAAAAAATTAATCAATATAAGTAAAACAAAGACTTTTCCAGATTAAAATGCCTGAAATCCCAATGATTTTGACCCATGTCTATGATTTAGTCCAGTGACCTAGGGTCCAGAACTGCAGCTCTCGTGACCTTAGAATCAATCATCCTGAGAAGCACTGTGCGTGGTCTGTCCTGGAGAGAGGGAAAGTAAGTAGCACATCACCTAGAGACGACTCTGGGATGTCTGAGTTACTCAGTCAGGAGCTGAGGTCTCCTTTTCACTTTTCAGGGGCTCTGACTGACTCCACCTGTAGCCTGAGTCAGTGGCAGTGATCTATGGAGAATTCGCAACAAGACTGAAGATGCATGCATGCCCCTCCATTTGTGAAAAGGAGAAAACAGCCGATGAAATCAGTGAACTTGACACTGACCTTCAGCACCATTCTTAAACCTATTGACAAGGAAGTGTGGGGCTGCCCAGAAAAGGAAGCAGAAATCATAGAAACCAGCGCCTATCACCAAGAACAACTTAAGGAATTATTCCAGTTGTACCAGCCCAACTTCATTTCACACTTTGACAGGTTATTAGATAAGGAGACAGAGTTTAACAGGCCTTCAGTGAGGAATTTGCAAGAGTATCTCAAGATACCCCTGCACATTATATAAAGAGAGATAGGTTCAACGGCAGCACTCAAATAGATTAGAATGTGCTTGAATGATCATAACTAAATGGATCTGTTTTGGGTGATATGTATTCTAGTCCATTGTACTTGATTCACTCAAGTTCAACAAATGTATCAACAGCAGAGTAAAAAGATAAAAGAAATTCCTGTCAGCACTGAAGTCTCCTTGCAAATGAGAAGAGGGCCAAGTGAAATGGATGGCAAGTTCAAGATCCAAAGTGGTCTCGTAAGAATGGAATCTAATCAGAGGAAATTGGAATAAGTGTAAGGTCAAGCATGTGGTCCTTCCAGATCCAGTACCCAGGGATGTAGCTGGAAGCATTCATGCTAATGGCCATTATTAGAAAAAAGGAGTTCAGGACTTCACTTGACACTAAATTGAAAATGAGTTAGCCATATGATTAGGCCATCCAAAGATCTTAAGGCTTCATGCTTCAGACTTCATGAATAGCAATTTGATTTTCAGAATGATAATGGTGGTCATCTGAGAATCCTACTATAATGGCTCAATATTTCTAGACTTATAAGCATTCTGCTTCTCCTATAGAGAGTTCTCATTCCTCCCTACTTCTACTGTCCTATACATGCTTTGCTCCTGGCTAACTCTTCCTTCAGCTCTCAGTGTACATGCCAAAGGAAGTTGCTCCTGATCTCAAGATTAAGTCAGGTGTCCTTCTCTGAGCATGCCTACAGCTCACAGTTATCAGATCACTTCAAACACTGAATTATATTGTCTTTGTCCACCTCTATACTGTGAACTGGTACTGAGTTCACTGTTTTACCCTTAAGTTTGCCAGATGATCAACAAACTTTCAGTGAATTAATGAGTGAGGTAAATCAGAGAGTAAGCAGGAGAGTGGAAGAATAAAAAACATCACAAGAGAACTAGAAGGAACTAGGATGCTTACTCTGGAGGAAGGAAGTCTCATGGGAGTGATGTGAGGGTGGTTTTCAATTAGGTAAAGGTCTGAGGAGGACTGATTTGGCTTATTCTACATGACAACTACATGGTTTTAGAAAAGGCCGAGGAACCAGAGATCAAATTGCCAATATCCGCTGGATCATCAAAAAAGCAAGAGAGTTCCAGAAACACATCTATTTCTGCTTCATTGACTATGCCAAAGCCTTCGACTGTGTGGATCACAATAAAGTGTGGGAAATTCTTCAAGAGATGGGAATACCAGACCACCTGACCTGCCTCTTGAGAAACCTGTATGCAGGTCAGGAAGCAACAGTTAGAACTGGACATGGACCAACAGACTGGTTTCAAATAGGAAAAGAAGTACGTCAAGGCTGTATATTGTCACCCTGTTTATTTAACTTATACGCAGAGTACATCATGAGAAAGGCTGGGCTGGAGGAAGCACAAACTGGAATCAAGATTGCCAGGAGAAATTATCAATAACCTCAGATATGCAGATGACACCACCCTTATGGCAGAGAGTGATGAGGAACTAAAAAGCCTCTTGATGAAAGTGAAAGAGGAGAGTGAAAAAGTTGGCTTAAAGCTCAACATTCAGAAAACTAAGATCATGGCATCTGGTCCCATCACTTCATGGGAAATACATGGGGAGACAGTGGAAGCAGTGTCAGACTTTATTTTTTTGGGCTCCAGAATCACTGCAGATGGTGATTGCAGCCATGAAATTAAAAGACACTTACTCCTTGGAAGGAAAGTTATGACCAATCTAGACAGCATATTAAAAAGCAGAGACATTACTTTGCCAACTAAGATCTGTCTGGTCAAGGCTATGGTTTTTCCAGTGGTCATGTATGGATGTGACAATTGGACGGTGAAGAAAGCTGAGTGCTGAAGAATTGATGCTTTTGAACTGTGGTGTTGGAGAAGACTCTTGAGAGTCCTTTGGACTGCAAGGAGATCCAACCAGTCCATCCTAAAGGAGATCAGTCCTGGGTGTTCATTGGAAGGACTGATGCTGAAGCTGAAACTCCAGTACTTTGGCCACCTCATGCGAAGAGTTGACTCATTGGAAAAGACCCTGATGCTGGGAGGGATTGGGGGCAGGAGGAGAAGGGGACGACAGAGGATGAGATAGCTGGATGGCATCACCGACTCGATGGGCATGAGTTTGAGTAAACTCCAGGAGTTGCTGATGGACAGGGAGGCCTGGAGTGCTGCAATTCATGGGGTCGCAAAGAGTCGGACACGACTGAGCGACTGAACTGAACTAAACTGAACATGACATCAAGGGCAGAATTTTCAAGGAGAGATATTTTAGCATGGCTAAAGAGAAGACATCTCTTCAAGAGAAGGCTTTCTGATAGGAGTACCAGCAATGATATAAATTCCCATGAGCTAAAACAAGTTTATACAGTATGAATATGCCAAAGCACACAATGCTTGGCTATATGATAGCAGGAATGCCATCAAGGAATATCAAATACAAGAAGAAAAGCTGGACTAAATGCTAAATTCTCTATTATTACATGGCTGAATGATAAAGTCACAGAAATATCAGTCAGTTCAGTTCAGTCGCTCAGTCGTGTCCAACTCTTTGCAACCCCATGACTGCAGCAGGCCAGGCCTCCCTGTCCAGCACCAACTCCCAGAGTTTACTCAAACTCATGTCCATCGAGTCAGTGATGCCATCCAGCCATCTCATCCTCTGTGGTCCCCTTTTCCTTCTGCCTTCAATCTTTCCCAGCATCAGGGTCTTTTCAAATGAGTCAGCTCTTCACATGAGGTGGCCAAAGTATTGGAGTTTCAGCTTCAGCATCAGACATTTCAATGAATATTCAGGACTGATTTCCTTTAGGATGGACTGGTTGGATCTCCTTGCAGTCCAAGGGACTCTCAAGAGTCTTCTCCAACACCACAGTTCAAAAGCATCAATTCTTCAGCATTCAGCTTTCTTTATGGTCCAACTCTCACATCCATACATGACTAATGGAAAAATCATAGCTTTGACTAGACAGACCTTTGTTGACAAAGTAATGTCTCTGCTTTTTAATATGCTGTCTAGGTTGGTCATAACTTTTCTTCCAAAGAGCAAGCATCTTTTAATTTCATGGTTGCAGTCACCATCTGCAGTGATCCTGGAGCCCAAGAAAATAACGTTTGTCACTGTTTCCACTGCTTCCCCTTCTATTTGCCATGAAGTGATGGGCCCAGATGCCATGATCTTAGTTTTCTGAATGTTGAGCTTTAAGCCAACTTTTTCACTCTCCTCTTTCACTTTCATCAAGAGGCTCTTTAGTTCTTCTTCACTTTCTGCCATAAGGGTGGTATCATCTGCATATATGAGGTTATTGATATTTCTCCCAGCAATCTTGATTCCAGCTTGTGCTTCATCCAGCCCAGTGTTTCTCATGACATACTCTGTATATAAGTTAAATAATCAGGGTGACAATATACAGCCTTGATGTACTCCTTTCCCGATTTGGAACCAGTCTGCTGTTCCATGTCCAACTCTAACTGTTGTTTCCTGACCTTCATGCAGATTTCTTAAGAGACAGGTCAGGTGGTCTTATTCCCATCTCTTTAAGAATTTTGCAGAGTTTGTTGTAGCCCACACATTCAAAGGCTTTGGCATAGTCAGTAAAGCAGAAGTAGATGTTTTTCTGGAACTCTCATGCTTCTTCAATCCAACAAATATTGGCAATTTGATCTCTGGTTCCTCTGCCTTTTCTAAAACCAGCTTGAACACCTGGAAGCTCATAGTTCACATACTGTTGAAGCCAGGCTTGGAGAATTTTTAACATTACTTTACTAGCATGTGAGATGAGTACAATTGTGTGGTAGTTTGAACATTCTTTGGCATTGCCTTTCTTTGGGACTGGAATGAAAACTGACCTTTTCCAGTCCTGTGGCCACTGTTGAGTTTTCCAAATTTGCTGACATATTGAGTGCAGCACTTTCACAGCATCATCTTTTAGAATTTGAGGTAACTCAACTGGAATTCCATCACCTCCACTAGCTTTGTTCATAGTGATGCTTCCTAAGGCCCACTTGACTTCACATTCCAGGATGTCTGGCTCTAGGTGAGTGATCATACCATCATGATTATCTAGGTCACGAAGATCTTTTTTGTATAGTTCTTCTGTGTATTCTTGACATCTCTTCTTAATACCTTCTATTTCTGTTAGGTCACTACCATTTCTGTCCTTTATTGTGCCCATCTTTGCATGAAACGTTCCCTTGGTATCTCTAATTTTCTTGAAGAGATCTCTAGTCTTTCCCATTCTCTTGTTTTCCTCTATTTCTTTGCATTGATCACTGAGGAAGGCTTTCTTATCTCTTCTTGCTATTCTTTAGAACTCTGCATTCAAATATATTCACAGAAATATATTCATCTCTAATTCACACCATCTTACTCTTTGAATTAACCCACGCGGAATAAGATGTATGTCTGAGAAAATTACATTCATGGAAATAGTAGAAATGGAGAGTCATTTGTCTTTTGACTTGATCTTACCTATTTTGGGGAACTGAATAAAAGTTTATACGTGGCATCAAATCTCTAAGTTTTGTTGCTTTTTTAAAAATGTACAATGGAAAAACTAACTTGAACAAAGTAATTCTGAATAATTTTCCAGATTCATGTATACACACACACACACATATATATATATAAATCTGGGAAAGTATATATTTATAGATTGTGTGTGTATATATATATATACAAACGCACACACACACACACACATGCTTAGTTGTTCAGTTGTGTCTGACTCTTTGAGGCCCCATGGACTGTATTCTGCCAGGCTCCTCTGTCCATGGAATTCTCCAAGCAAGAATACTTGAGTGGGTTGCAATTTCCTTCTCCAGGGAATTTTCCCTACCCAGGGATCAAACGCAGGGCTCCTGCATTACAGTCAGATTCTTTCCCATCTAAGCCATCAGGGAAGCCCATATACATACATACATAGACACACACACACACACACACACATATACACACACATATGTGTGTGTATATAAAAACACTGTATATACACTTTCCCATGTCTCTGTGTGTGTGTGTATATATATATATATATATATGAATGAATGAATGAATATATATATGTGTAAAAGAAAGTGAAAGTGTTAGTTGCTTGGTTGTCTCTGATTCTTAATGACCCCATGTATTGTCATTGACCCAGGCTCCTCTGTTCTTGGAATTCTCCAGGCAAGAATAATGGAGTGGGTAGCCATTCGCTTCTCCAAGGGATCTTCTTGACCTGGGGATTGAACCTGGGTCTTCTGCACTGCAGGCAGGTTCTTCACCATCTGAGCCATCAGGAAAGCCATATATATACATACATATATATATATATATATATCCCCATATATATATCCCCAGCTATCCAAGGCAACGCCTTCTGAAGGAGTAGACTGTTCTCATCACAGGGTCCTACATTAGTAGGGAAGGAGCACACCAGAAGATAGAGTACTTGCTTTATTGTCTCACAGAGAACCACTGGTATGAACATGTGATAACATAGATGGACTAAAATTGTTTTCAGTTTCCTAGGAGTAAAAAGTATCTTTGTTCTTCCAATTTTTATGGGCTTAAATCTAACTATGAATTCCATGATAACATATTTTAAGTATTATTTGTTATCTTAATTATTCTTATTATCTATTGCATTATCTAAATTATCTACACTATCATCTCATCTTAATACTTATCATCACTAGTAAATAGTAAGCACATTGTTCAGTAACTCATTTAACCCACATCAGTTTTATATCATGCCCACTTTACAGACGAGAAAAGTGAAGCATAGAACAAACTGTGGCGTTTCACTCAGAGTATCCCTCTAGGACTGAAGAACGCATCCTTAAGCTGCGGTTGGCCACTGAGGCTCATGGCTGGGTACCTCCTTGAGGAATTGAGGAGTTGTCAAAAGGCTCTTGAGCCAAGGTGGCACCCTCTCCCCAGAGGCAGCCCACATTTAATGATTGGTCATTAGTCAGATTCACAAAGGAAAGGTTCAGTCCACATGCTTTAACTCAGGATATCCAAAGCTTATCCCAGTTGTGGAATTTCCCATTCATCATCTAAGGCCTCTGCAATAACTTCATCAACAATTCAACTCTACCCTAGTCCTGGTTCAGCTACCTCCATTCCCTCACAGGTGTTATTCTCAAAAGCATGCTACAATAAACATCCTATAGCAAATCTTCCTCTCAGAATGCTTCCCACATAATCCAAACTATGAAAGCTTCTTGTCCAAGATCACACAGCCAGTAAGTAGCAAGCATAAGAAGTTCAACTCCAGAATGCGTGTTCTCAGCCACTATGCAAATATGTTTCTTTAGAAGTAATGTGCTTCATTTTACGTTTGCATCTCAGTTAAAAGTCTTGAGCCACACTTGCCAAGTTGTTGCTCAGTCGCTCAGTCGTGGCCAACTCTTTGTGACCCCATGGACTGCAGCATGTCAGGCTTCCCTATCCTTCACCATCTCCCAGAGCTTACTCAAGCTCATATCCATTGAGTCGGTGATGCCATCCAACTATCTCATTCTCTATCATCCCCTTCTCCTGCCTTCAATCTTTCCCAGCATTAGTTTTTTCCAGTGAGGCAGTTCTTCGCATCAGGTGGCCAGAGTATTGGACCTTCATCTTCAGCATCAGTCCTTCCAATGAATATTCAGGGTTGATTTCCTTTAGGATTGACTGGTTTGATCTCCTTGCTGTCCAAAGGACTCTCAAGAGTCTTCTCCTACACCCAAGTTGAAGGGTCACTAGTATTCCTTTAAAGAGGCTTCCCTGGTGGCTCAGTGGTAAAGAACCCACCTGCCAAGCAGGAAATATGGGTTCCTTCCCTGGGTTGGGAAGATCCCCTGGAGGAGGAAATAGCAATCCATCCCAGTATTCTTTATTGTTTGTTTGCTTTTTCCCTCTTTTTTATTGTAGGATAATTGCTTTACAATATTACATTGGCCTCTGCCATATATCAACACGAATCAGCCATAGGTGTAGCATTCTTGCCTGAGAAATCCCATGGACAGAAAAGTCTAGCTGGCTGCAGTCCATAGGGTTGCAAAAGCGTCGGACACAAACTAGTGATGACACAGCAACAATATGCTTCTAGATCTTCTAGGTCTACATCAACAAATACGACCCTGTTTAAGTAAGTTCAGTAAATGCCATGCATTTTATCCCCTATTGGACAGTCTCCATGCAAGTTAATATTCCAATAGGACTGGTAGGTTCTGAACAAAGAAATCTTTTTGCATGAAATTTGTAACGTGTCTTCCAACCAGAGCACCCATTTTGAGAAATATCTATTAGCACCAATCTGCTAGGGGCCTTCAGACCCAGTTTGGGAAATGTTGGCCTAAAGAAATCTTCACTATTCTTCCAAGAATACTCTGCTTACCCTTTTGATACTCTGGAATATTTCTTTTCATTTATTTATTTGGCACATCGAGTCTTAGTTATAGCATGCAGGCTCAGGAGTTGAAGAACGAGGACTCAGCTGTCCCAGGGCAATGTGGGACCTTAGGTCTCCAAATAGGAATTGAACCCACATCCCCTGCACTGGAAGGTGGACTCTCAACCACGGGATCACCAGAGAGGTCTCTGTTTCCCCTTTTTAATCTCTCTTTGCTGTCTCACCATTCCTGGGATGTCATCTTAGACTAGTGAAGGACTGCAGTTTTGCACAGAGAAGTACAAAATGTAGAAAGTTCTTAGCTTTGTGTTACATGACTAAATGTCATAAGATTATGCATAAAGTTATTAATAAATGTCTACATCGGTTGCAAATGCATTATCCTCACATGAAATGGCCATTCAGTGGGGAAAATTTTAGACTTCGCCTCTAAACTCAGCTCCAAAATTCTAAGGATTTAAAAACCTGTTGAACCTGACTAGGCATCTTTTTTATCTTCTGTAAAGAGAGAGAGCAGGGTCGATTTACTGAAATGCAAAGAGCCTTTCCAATGTTAACATTATAGTATTCTCTCCACTTTTGATATCATGTATAATATATTGGTAACTGGACAGGTTCTAGAATCACACACATAATCACAAACATACATGCACACACACATACACGCATTCATACACAAACCTTGATCCTATACCGTCTACACTCATTATCTGTGTTCTATCTCCTTTTGATCCTAAAATAATTTGTTGTTGTTGTTGAGTCACTAAGTTGTGTCCGACTCTTTACAACCTCAAAACTGCAGCATGTCATGCTCCTCTGTCCTCCATTATCTTCTGCAGTTTGCTCAAATTCATGTCCTCATGATTAAGTCGTATTAGGGACTTATCACAGAGGGTTGTTATGAAGATGAAAATAGATAATGCACATACAATGTTCAGCATTGTCAAACAATTGTTAAATGCTCAATTAATATTTGCCACTTTATCAATGATGTTGGCTGTGTTTTTCAGAGATGGTTGCAGGAGTGATGGTTGAGAAATGAGGTGGCATATTATGTGTTTAAACTGTGCATTTTTCCTGGATTTCAAATGTGTTAGATGACTAAGACCAATCGGCCAGAGTAAGTTAGATCACATGAACACATAATGGATTAACAAATGTGATTGTGTTTCTGTGACGCTGATGTTGAAGAATGATGCTCAAAGGCATGATAAAACTATTATGCCATGCTTAAAGTGCCTTCCATACCCAGAGTAATTTGAAGAAGGCTAAAGAAACCAAACAGGGACAATTATATTGTAGTTAAAAAATACTAAATGCAGACCATACAAGGACATAGTTTAAAGAAAAGAAATGATTCAAATACTAAAAGGACTTGGGAAAATGGCTATCATAAATGAGATAGTAGCCATAAATAATGAAGAAAAATAACTATTCCGCATTTCCACTCTGGACCACACAAGAACAAAGAGACATAAATTGCTTTCAGATAAAATTAGATTGGCTTCAAGGAAAGGCACTGTAATTCTAAGAATTGGTCAGCACCAGCACGTTTTACTAAGGGATGCTCTGTGACCTCTACTTAGAAATTCACAAATGTCAGGATAAATACCCATCTATTTAGATGATGAAGGAGACTGCCTACGATCAGAGGGAAGGATGCCATGCAGTTCTTTGAAGTTCCCACGTTTTGACGATTATACAGTTTAGCATGCAAAATGTTAGCTGTTATCAACACAGGGCTGCTGACAAGGAAATTTCTCCAGGGATTTCTTGAGCCAAATTTTCCCTTCAAAGACCCAAGGTACGAGTCAGCTAGGGGTGGGTGTATTCAATGAGTGATAACAACACTCCCTAATTAGACACAATCTCCTAAATGAGGCACCCACAGAACAGTGAGACTGGTGCTAGTAAATTAGATTTTTAAAACCCTGTTGCAATCACTCCCCTGACATGCCCCCTTCCTTAAGCTCCACACTCGGTTATTTTTTATTTATTGTAATTACTTTAGTAATAAGATTTGTTTTCTTGTTATTATATATATTACTGTGCAGGGTAAGAAAAAAAAATAATAGCCAAAAAGAGTTATGTTTCTTATTTATCTCCTTGGCTGTTATTGGGCCAGGGGGAGGGGTGAGGAGCAGAGAGAAGCTGTAAATAGAAAAGAGTTTCCTATGCAGTGAAGATGTATAGGAACGTATTTGCAAGAAGGAAGCAGGGCAATAAAGGAATAAGACTAATAATTCAAAAGGGCTTGGTGGCTCAGAGAGATAAATAATCTTTTCCAAGAAAAAGACAACCTGGAAGCCAGGGTAGGGAGGGTGGAGCCACATTACCAAGGTTTATGTGCTGTCTTTGAATTTCCTGTTATGGCCAGCCAGGCAGCAGGACCCAGAATCTGAAAGAATAAGGCTCCCTGCAAATGCCCAATGCCAGACTTAGAGGTGCATTTCCTTCTGGTTCCTCATGGGGCGCACTTTCACAGGAACCCAGACTTCTGTGGGTGCTGGGCAATGAGGCTGGCTGAGATGCTGAGACTGGATACACCAGGGAGGCAGTCCCTAGGCTAGGAGAGACAGATTCTGCCATAGACACCGCTCATTACAGATAACCTGAAACACTTGGAGATGCCCTGATGGAGGTGGAGGCTGAAAAGGCTGTGTTCTAAAACACAAGAGGCCAGATTTTCATCCATTCAAATGGAACAACTAAATTTATTTAAAATGGAAGCAGTGACAGATTTTTCCCCCCCTTGGGCTCCAAAATCACTGCAGATGGTGCCTATAGCCATGAAATTAAAAGACACTTGTTCCCTGGAAGGAAAGCTATAACAAACTTAGACAGTGTATCAAAAAGCAGAGATATCATTTTGCCAACAAAGGTCCTTACAGTCAATGCTATGGTTTTTCCAATTGCCACTACAGATGTGAGAGTTGGACCATAAAGAAAGCTGACTGCCGAAGAGGTGATGATTTTGAATTGTGGTGCTTGAGAGGCTCTTAACTGTCCCTTGGACTGTAAGGAGATCAAACCAGTCAATCCTAAAGAAAATCAGCCCTGAATATGCATTGGAAGGACTGATGCTGAAGCTGAAGCTCCAATACTGTGGCCACCTGATGCGAAGAGCCAACTCATTGGGAAAGACCCTGATGCTGGGAAAGATTGAAGGCAAAAGGAGAAGGAGGAGGCGGAGGATGAAATGGTGAGATAGCATCACCGACTCAATGGACATGAATTTGAACAAATTCCAGGAGACAGTGAAGGACAGGGAAGCCTGCTGTGCTGCAGTCCATGGGGCCACAAAGAGTTGGACATGACTTAGCAACTGAACAATAACAACTAAAATTTATTTGGTAAGTAAGCATGAAAAGAAAAAAGGCATTGGCTGAATTCTTCCAGTTCCAAGCTTCTCTGATGCTGTATACTTTATACAATTTATTCAGTTTTCAACCCAACCCACAATTTTTAAATCATAAGCACAAGTTCAATCAAAGCTCTTACTAAAGAGGTTGCTGTCCTTGTGATTGTTATTTTAAAATTATGTAGTGGATGTAAGATTCATAAATTGTATACATATACATGTAATTATATATATATGTATATATATAAACCATGTATATACATATGTATCAAATATATATATTAAATGACTCTTTCTCACCTTTGACCTTATCCCAACCTCTGAAGAATATCTGTCTCATCTATTCTTGCCAAACCTTATCCAGATCTCTTTGCAACATTAGGAAATGGAACCAGGAAGGAGCCTGCTTGATTTGGCCACTGAGAACTTTGCATGCCCCGCAATTATAATTCAGGCCACAGAAAACAACTGGAAACCATCAGGATGCAGATGGCAGAGTAGGGAGATCCTGAGTTTACATCCTTTCACAGATACACCTGAACTACAACTACATATGAGCAACTGTGTCTGAGAATGACCTGAAGACTAGCATACAGATTTTCTACAACCAACAGCATAAAAAAAGACCACATCAAGACAGGCAGGAGTAGCAGAGATGCTGCCTCGTCACAGACCACACCCCACCGTGGGGTAACTGACAGCCGGGGGCAGGAGGCAGGCATCACGACTATGGAGATGCCCCCTGAGAAGTCTGAGCCCAGTGTTGTGCTTTCCAGCCTGTGGGACCTGCACCAGGAAGAAAATACTTCCTGAAAACACTGAGGCCCCATAGTGTTTGCTTTTGAAAACCAGGTTGGCTTACATTTAGGAGCGCCAGAGGGTTGAGGTTAACCAAGACCCACTCTTGAAGAGATTGTAAAAACTCACCCACTCTGAGTTCTAATGCAGAGGCACAGCTTGAAAAGTGCTTGCATCATACAAGGAGGTTTTGCAATTTTATGCTCAAAGAGGTTAAGTAAGAAGTTGATGCTCAAAGGAGTTAAGATCACAGCACAGGCGGATGTGGACAGGTTGCTGAGCCCTCATCAGTCTGACCCTAGAGTTCTGGCTCTGCGTGCTCTGCTTAGTCACTCGGTCGTGTCCGACTCTTTGCCACCCCATGACTGTAGCCCACCAGGCTCCTCTGTCCATGGAATTGTCCAGGCAAGAATACTTGAGTGGGTTGCCATTCCCTTCCCTAGGGGATCTTCCTGACCCAGGGATTGAACCTGGGTCTCCTGCACTGCAGTCAGACTCTTAACCACGGAGCCACCATGGAGTTCCAGTTTATAACTTTATAGTGTGTACTAAACAGGCTAGGATCTACTGGGACTTTCTCTGGGGAAATAAGTGCTGGTGGACACCATTTATTTCACTCTCCCTTCCCTGGCTTCTAGTTGGCCTAGCGCTAGTGGGCACTATTTCTGTCCCTCTCCATCAGTCTAGTTAACACCATGCATCCCACCCTAGCATTTCCCCGAGGGCCCTCCACACCTGACCCACCCAGGCAGCGCCTCCAAAGTGACTCCCACTCTGGAGGGCCAGGCCTGTCCACCAGCACACGTGCAGTAATCTCAGCGGGGCCTTAGGACCAGCCTTGCCGAGGAGCAGCCCTGCCCAGCAGGGCACCCGCGACAATCACAGCCAGGCCTCACAGTCAGCTGGACGAGGGACCTGCCCCCACCAGTTCACTCACAGGCCACCCGTAAGAGGAGGGCCTTTGCCACCCACAGAGGAGCGCCTGTGTGCTGATCACGTCTATAGAAGTCACTGTTCCAAGGCCCAGAGATGTAGCTGACAGACCTAATATGTAGAAACATGCACAGGGAGGTAGGGAAAGTGAGGAGACAAAGGAATACCTTCCAAATGAAAGAACAAGACACAACCTCAGGAAAAGAACCAAATGGAAAAGAGGAAAGCAATTTACCAAGTGAAGAGTTGGAAGAAATAATCAGAAAGATGCTCACAAACTCGGGAGAATAATAGATGAACTTAGTAAGAACTTCAGCAAAGAGTAAGAAATTGTAAGCATAGGAAAGAAAGAATCAGAACTAAAGAGGGGGAGAGAAGGAGGAGGTTCAGGGGTTTGGTGAAACAGGCAAAGAGAATTAACAGGTACAAACTTGCAGTTATTTTAGAAAATAAGTCACAGCTTAGGGAATGTAAAACTTAGGGAATAAAGTCAATAACATTGCAATAACTTCGTATGTTGACAAATGCTCACTAGACCTATCACGGTGATAATTTAGTAATGTCTATAAATGTCAAATCACTATGTGTGTGACATAGTAGTATCACATGTCAACTATACCTCAATAAAAATTTAAATATAAAACATATTCCTTCCTCTAGTTAAAAAAGAAAGAACACCATCCGAGGAACCCTTCCATTATAATTCCATACAGAGCTTAACAGTTTCAAAGTGCTGTGGTATTTGACCATGATGATACTTAGGGAAGGTGTCTTCATACCCTGAAGAAACAGGAATGGGGAGCTTAAGTAACTTGTTCAAAGCCACATCGATGGAAAGAGTACAACTCTGACCTAAATCAGTCTTTGGGTCACCTGATGGAAAGTTTCTTTACTACACCTCTGTCACAGTCATCCCAGATGGGAAAAAAAGAGCGATCCAGGAAGAAGGCAGGAAAGGTTCAAATAGTTTCCTTTGAGGAAAGCAGTGAGGTCTTACTATAGTTCTCCTAACAGGGGGACAGGCTTACGTCCTCCTTCATAAAAGCAGAGCCTCCCCAAGGGTAAACAGCAAAAGAAATAACACCCTCAGTATTGACAGAGCTGTCAGAGCTGTGCTTCCTATTTTCCAGTGATGGAAATTGATGGATTTTAGGAAGCCACATGACATACATCATTAAAAACATGGTAGACGTGATGGGAATTGAGAAATAACACATCCAAATTATTCTCAAGGGTTTGCTTTATAAAGACTTCTCAGTATGCTGAAAGAAGATGTTAAGGGTGGGAATACTATAAAGAGAGATGTCTAAAGGGGAAATCTAAAAAGAAGAACAAATGACCAACCACCTCCCTCCTTGCCTGCATTCCTGCTCCTCCTATAGGGGGAGGAACAGAGAAAAACTGGAGTGCAGACAGATAGCAAAAGTTGCCCAGCAAATCAGGGAGAAAAGCATTTAACAAAACAAGCCCATTTCCCCAAGAGCCTCAGCTCCAATGTGATCAATGATTCTGCAACATTGAATCATTTTTAATTTAATGCTTCTGGGAAGAGACGGGGGGAACCCATCAACCACAGGCACAGTTGGCAAGAGCTGGGTATTAGCATTTGGCAGCATTTATTATCGCTGTTTATGATGGCATAAATTAGGTTTATGCTGATATAATTAATAATCCTAAATTTAGGAATAATAAATAGTAATATTTATTTGGCACTGCAATATCTGAGGAAGGTAAATGGAATAGTCAAACTGCTGACCCCTGTCTCGGTGTACAGGCTGTGGTAGGAAGGGGTGGGAGCAAGGAAGCCCTTGGGAGCACCCTCCCAGAACTAACCACCCAGCACTATGCAAATGACTTAGCAGCAGGACTTTCACAGTTCCCAGAGCAAATAATTTTCATTTTGATCTCTAAGAACAAGTTGATCAACAAGACTGTATAGGATCTCTCTCTAGAAGCAGTTCAGTTCAGTTCAGTTGCTCAGCCATATCGGACTTTGCGACCCCATGAACTGCACCACACCAGGCTTCTCTGTCCATCACCAACTCCCACAGCTTGCTCAAGCTCATTTCCATTGAGTCGGTGATGCCATCCAACCATCTCATCCTCTGTCGTTCCCTTCTTGTCCTGCCTTCAATCTTTCCCAGCATCAGGGTCTTTTCCAATGAGTCAGTTCTTTGCATCAGGAGGCCAAAGTATTGGAACTTCAGCTTTAACATTAGTCCTTCCAATGAATATTCAGGAATGATTTCCTTTAGGGTTGACTGGTTTGATCCCCTTGCTGTGCAAGGGACTCTGAAGAGTCTTCTCCAATACCACAGTTCAAAAGCATCTAGAACCATAACCCTCAAATGTTCCCTTAACTCACATTTTTCCTAAGAGGTATGCACAGATGTTCACATAGTGCCACCAAATGCCACGTTCTTCATGGATCTCTTTACCTCCTTCTGTCTCTGAGAAGAAACATCACGGATGTCTGACAAAATTTCTGTAGATCATGATTTGAGACTTACTGGCAGACATTTGCAAGGTAAGTATTTACGGTAGAAAACAGTTAGGTTTGCAACTTTTAAGATAAATCTCAAATGCGTATTTGTCTTTCATTTTGTAGTTATTTGATGCAGGTGCAGAAAAGGGACGTGAACTTGCGGGGGGAAGGGGCTGAGATGATTTGGGAGAATGGAATTGACATATATACCCTCTCCTGTGTAACACAGATGACCAGTGGGAACCTGCTATATAACACAGAGAGCTCAGCGCCATGCTCTGTGATGACCTCGAGGGGTGAGATGCAGCAGTTGGGAGGGAGGTCCAGGAGGGAGGGGATATATGTATACACATAGTTGACCGACTTCATTATACAACAGAAATTAACACAACATTGTAGAGCAACTATTCTCCAATTTAAAAAAAAGTTTTAAAACTTGACCTTTTAATTTAAAAAAGAGTCTGTGAGATTAAAATATTCCTGCAAGTGTTCCCTTTCTGTGCATAAGAGAATATCTCAGCATTTAAATTGGCCTGAGACTTCCATTGTTCCTTTTCTTTTTCTTTTTTCCAGTGAGGGCATCAGGTAAATGGAGAAAATTATAGTTCCTCCATCCAAGTAAGTCCTTCTGGATCAAAATAACATTTCCCCCCATTATCCAACATAAAGAAAGTAAAGCAAAGAGAAAGAGGTTAAATACCTTTTGCCCACCTCTTCCCAGAGCCCCTAACCCTGAGACCAGCAAACAAAGCAGAAACTTTGAATCAGACTGATATTTCATCCAAAGAACCAACCTTCGCTCCATATCTAAACAAATTAAAAATCTCCTAAAAACAAATATCCATCCACTGATACTGGTCCAGAGACTACAAAAGAGCAAAACAATCTGAATTTTAAAAGTCCATGACTGCAAGTTTAAGTTCCTTTGTCAGCTCCCAGGCAGAGCAATTGCATTCTACATTGAAGGAAAAATGACTGGCATGGCTAAGCTCTAACTAAGAAATATGACCTTTGGCCAGCAAATATTTCCCAGAGAGAGTCCACAGCAGGAGTGTTGGATTTCCTGGGCCTCACTAAAAGGAGAATTTGGAGCTGAAACTTTGGAATGCGAGTTCACCATGGAGTATCCTTCTGTCGTGTCACGGCATGGCATGGTGTAACGACCATCACCACTGTTTCTCCAGGCAACATGGACTCAACCATTCATCTTCCCAAAGGCCACAGAGAATGTAGAACTTTCTTCTGATGGGCTCTTCAGCTTGCAATCATTTTGGCCTGTGAACAGGAGGACACAGTGCCTTGCTGAATGAGAAAAAGAAAGTGATGCACGTAGAGGCTGACCATCTACAGACACGGTTTTCCCCGGTATTTTCCCGCTTCTCCTTCTCCCCTCTACAAAGGAGTGGCATCTGCTGTCCATGCTTTTCAGGGTGTAGGGCAGAACTCATAAGCGCACAAATCTCCCCAGCCTGGTAGATGCTGATTAAACCTTAGCCTGTTGGAGACTGTCCAGACATAAAACCAGGGAGCAGAGCGGTTCAGAATGACATGAACCACTCTGTCATTCTTTCAAAACAGTGAATGGGGACTAAAAGGATGAAAAGGGCAGAGAGAAGATTACGTATCATACCCCGAGGTTCAACAAAAATCATACCTCAAATGGGTAGGTTACAAATCTAATCTTCCAACTTTCTTGGTGTTGTTCGGTCATTAAGTCACGTCCAACTTTTTGAGATCCCATGGCCTGCAGAAAGCCTGGGTTCCCTCTCCTTCACTATCTCCCAGAGTTTGCTTAAATTCATGTCCATAGTGTCGATGAGGCCATCTAACCATCTCATCCTCTGTTGCCCCATTCTCTCGCCTTCAATCTTTCCCAGCATCAGGGTCTTTTCCAATGAGTTGGTTCTTCACATCAGGTGGTGAAAGTATTGGAGCTTCAGCTTCAGCATCAGTCCTTCCAATGAATATTCAGGGTTGAGTCCCTTTAGGACGGACTGGTTTGATATCCTCGCAGTCCAAGGGACTCTTGAGAGTCTTCTCAAGCACCACAATTCAAAAGCATCAATACTTCAGTTCTCAGCCTTCTTTATGGCCTAACTCTAACATCTGTACAAGATTGAATGAAAAACTATAGCCAACCTGCAGTAAAATACTGTGAGTGGTACACCAATACTTGCATACTAATATTTAACTGAAGATGTATCAGAAAGTCCATTTCTGACAGAGCTGGTTCAAAGCTCTTTAAAGCAAGGGCCTGCAACCTCCAGAATCTAATGCCTGATGTAATAATAGTAGAAATAAAGTGCACAATAAATATAATGCACTTGAATCATCCTGAAACCATTCTCCTCCAGTCTGTGGAAAAATTGTGTTTTATGAAAAGGGTCCCTGGTATCAAAAATCTTGTGGACCACTGCTTTAGAGCTCTTACTCTGGTCTGAAGATGAGCTATCTGGAGGGCCACATGTTAAAACACTTTAGAAAGGTCAGGTGCACCCTGAGTTAGACTCAACAGATATGTGTTAGGCGCTTACACTTCCCAAGTTCCATGCGGACAGCATTCGAAAGAAGAGTCACCGGATGACGGTATGGAAGCTTTGACATAAGTGGGACTGCAGAGCCAAGTGGAAAGAAGGGGAGGTTTGCAACCTGACAAACCTCGGTTTAATTCCTGACTGAAACATCAACCGTGTGGCTGACCTTGCATATGTCACCTGGTTTTTGCATCAGATTGTTTTTTCCATCTGCAAAATGGGATAAGATATTTACTTTTCCATAAGTATAAAAAATTAAATTTAAAATCATATTTTTATCTTATCAGATTGACAAAGAATAAAAAGATCGATAATGTGCAGTGTTAAAAAGGTATGGAGACCAGGCCCTTTCATCCATCAGTGGTAGGAATATATATCTGCGTATCTTCTATAGAGAGAAATTGGGCAACAATATGTATTAAACATAAAATATGCATAACATTAGACTAAAAACATGACTTTTAAGAATTATCTTAAGGAAATGATCTGGGAAATTTGTCAAGAGACTGACATGACTCTTCACTTGTCTGTTGTTTATAAGGAGAACTGTTTGAATTAATTATGGCCCAATAATACAGTAAGATTGCTGTTTTAAAAACTAATAACACCATTTGTATTCTTTGCCATTAGGAAGATGCTGCTTGTTTTTAAACTCTACTACAAAATACATTATCTTATAAAAGTTAAAATGGGTCTGGATATAGAAATACGTGTAAAGAAATAACTGATATACCCGAAGCTGTAGATTTATGAATAAACGCTAATGCATCTTCTTCATCTTCCTAATAGTGTTTCTCTCTGGGCAGCCTGATTCAGGGAGGGACTCCATGTTACAAAATTCCACAGGCACAATGTAATTATCATAGATGATAATATGAACAACACCCCTTGGAGTAACGCAATATGTTAGCCTGAAATTTGGGTGCTTTTTAATTTCTTCTTTAAGCCTTTTCTCCACAGTGGGACTTTCTACAATAATGATGCTTCATTTTACCCCCACTGGAAACAATAAAACCACTTTTTTTTTTAAAACAAAGAAGTCACATATAAACAGTAATAAGCCCAATGCAATGGTGTAATGGGCACTCTGCAAATGGACGCTTTGTGCTTGCTTTTCACCAGTTGTCTCTGAGCTCTCAGTCCACAATTCTATCCTCTTCTCTGTCACACTGCAGCTAAAACTCTACAGATTGCAATGCTCAGACTACCTTGCCAGTTGACTTTCTGCTAGGTTCTCCAACAAGAGGCACTAGAGAGAGATAAGAAGGCAGGAGGAGCAAGTAAAGGATACCCTCTATGTTTCCTGGTTCCAGTTAATAAGACTAGAGCAGCAACAGGTGATTGGCTCAACCCCTGCATCTTAAGATGCACAACAATAGCATCACTGCATCCTCTCCTGGGTACCAGCAGCAGGTGGGATGTGTCCCCTTGCTATTTGAATATTACACTCTTTCACCCGTTCACCTGTGACCTTTGGTCTACTAAAGCCCTTAACAAGTCATATTTCCTTCTCAGAGTTCCAAACACCAGTGTTTTGGAGCCTTTCAGCCCCTGGGTTCCAGTAACTCCACAGCTTCCCTTTGCTTCCCCAGGCTTATAGGCAGTGCCTGCCTCTGCAAATATTAATCACCTGCTTTCTTCTGCATTCCCCTTTTGAACTTTCAGATTTCTATCACTGTGTGAATCAAATCTCATCTTCTTCAACACCTATTATCTTGATTGTATCATGTATCCTTTCATAATTAAAAAAACAATAAAAGCTATTTTATTTTGAAATGTCTCAATTATACTGAGTATGATTTTTAAAACATATTAGCCATTGTACTTATTATTCACTGTCCCCTTAAGAGTTTCTCTAAGTATGATTGCCACTGCTCTTCTTCACCAATCTGAGGCATAGATACTTTCTTTCAATCTCAATAACACAGCTGAAACAAGACAGAAAGGCTTATTAGCACTTTACTAAGAATAAATGTGAAGAGCTGACTCTTTGGAAAAGACCCTGGTGCTGGGAAAGATTGAGGGAAAGAGAAGAAGCAGGTGACAGAGGGTGAGATGGTCTGATGGCATCAGTGACTCAATGGACATGAGTTTGAGCAAATTCATGGAGATAATGAAGGACAGGGAAGCTGGCATGCTGCGGTCCCTGGGTTCGCAAAGAGTAGAAAACAACGTAGTGACTCAGTAACAATAACAAGAATAAAGGATATAACAGATGATAACTACTCACAGAAAAGTTAAAACTGATCACTGGTGATAGCTATTCTCATTCTCAAGCAGCAAATTGAGCAATTGCTTCTTCCGACCTCCTTGACATACTAGGTGTCATCATTCTAAAATAACCCTCAGTGATGTAGGGGGGACCAGAGTTTCTCCAGTTTCAAGATCCTGAAAATTATCTCTTCCCCCTAAAATGTCCAGGGGGACCTCTTTTCTTGTTCCAGGGTTTACTCCTTTCCGGGAAGATTAATACTGGGAATAGCCAATTCATTCAATGACTACATTGCTCTCTACCCACAGGAAAGTCTTCATGGCCAGTAGTAAATGTTATCGTGAGATGAAAAGTAAGAATGCTCACTGCCATGATCTAAAGATCCAGCAGCACAAACCTCTGAGTTACTTGTAGGATTTTATGTAAGTGAGGAGGCAGCCCAAGAAACATCTGATGTTGAATTTCTCATGAGTCTGTTGGTCAGCAGCTCAGAGAGTATCTTCCATTCTTATTTGTGCAAATTTTTAAAAGATTGTATACTCACTACAGTCCTTTTTTTCAAATGTAACTGATCTGTGAAATCTGAAAATCTGAGAATCAGTGCTACATGTTTTTAGCTTGAAGGGATTTGAAATACATTCAAAGAATTGAGGTCATGTAAGAGGGAAGCCGGTAACATATCAAAAAAAAAAGGAAGGAAGAGGCCTAGCCAAGCCCAAAGGGGATCAGCATAATCACTTTGTGATCCTGAATAGTCACGTGAATGAAAATGTACTAGAGAGGACAGTGGAAGAGGAGCCCAGTGACCAAAACTATTCAAAGTCAAGTGCTATTTACAGCCAGAAAGTTGGTGGCAACAGGAAGGATGTCTTCTACAATGGAGAAAGACGGCAGGGTATGGTAGAGTGTCCAGGCTTAAGCCAAGCTGGGAATTCAAATTCCATGAAGGAAAACCAAGGATAAACTGATTCATTCATCATGGATCAATGCTGTGGAAAGCTGGGGAGGCTATGCCTTCTTTCATCCCAGTCACACTGGATGTGAAGATCACGGTCAACAATTTGAGATCCACATGTACACACTGCTATATTTTAAATGGATAACCAACAAGGATCTATCTACTGTATAGCAAAGGGAACTCTGCTCAATGTTACGTGGCAGCCTGGATGGGAGGGGAGAATGAATACATGTATATGTATTGCTGAGTCCCTTTGCTGTCCACCTAAAACTATCACTACATTGTTAACCAGCTATACTCCAGTATAAAACAAAAAGCTAAAAACAAAACAAAACAGGACTAACTTTAGAAACCATTTCTGCTGATGGGGCTGAGGCTTTACTTGCATCTCCATCTAGTAGCTCAGCTGGTAAAGAATCTGCCTGCAATGCAGGAGACCCTGTTTCAATCCCTGGGTCAGGAAGATCCCCTGGAGAAGGGATAGGCTACCCACTCCAGTATTCTTGGGCTTCCCTGGTGGCTCAGATGGTAAAGAATCTACCTGCAATGCCGGAGACCCCAGTTCAATCCCCAGGTCAGGAAGCTCCCCTGGAGAAGAAAATGGCAACCCACTCCAGCATTCTTGCTTGGAGAATCCCCGTGGACAGAGGACCCTGGCAGGCTACGGTCCACGGGGTCGCAAAGAGTTGGACATGACTGAGTGACTAAGCACACCATCTAAGTCTGGGAAGAGTTGATAGATTAAAATCGACATGGGCTCTGGAGGGAGACTGGGTCCACACCCCAACCCTGTCACAAGCTAACTATACAACCTGGGCGTGAGTATGTGTGTGTTTGCCTGAGTGTTTTAATTATCTAGACAATTTCTAGAGCCATTTTTCAACTAGGCTATGTGATAACTTATTTTTATCTCTTTAGTCTCAATTACCTTATCATTTGACAGAGACTAAGTAATATGCAAGAATTCACCTGGTTAGAACATTTTAAGTTTCTTTTATTTTAATGCTTTTAAATCTCTATAGAAAAGGAATGCAGAATAGACAGTAGTTGTAGTCCTGCCTCTGTAATATCAGCTACTTACACTGCACTGAACAGACAGCTAATGGGCAGCTGCTGTGTGGCTCTGGGAGCTCAGCTCGGTGCTCTGTGATGACCTAGAGGGGTGGGTTGGTGGGTGGGAGGGGGGCTCCAGAGGGAGCGGATATATGTGTCCTGACAGCTGATTCACTTTGTCCTACAGCAGAAACTAATATTGTAAAGCAATTATACTCCAATTAAAACATAAACAAACTGCTCTGAAGACTTCATCCCTGTATATGTATTTAAATTTATTTTCATACCTGAAAACTATACAGAAGATCTATTGATACTCTGGTTGGGCCATAATTACTACTGGATAAGAAAATACATGTAAAAGAGCAAGGTTCTTTCTTGACTTATGAAAAGTGCTAAATATTTTCTTAGATAAAGTCTGCGAGGGCTTTTAATGTAGTAAAATAAAGCCCCTCCCAACTCACAAATAAAAGACTATCCATATTAAGTTTAAATGGTCCTAGATAGTTAAAATCATCAAAATGTTTATCTGATCTTTATAGTTTCATACATTTCCTGTAGAGCAGAGAACCCCAACCTTTTTGGCAGCAGGAACTGGTTTCATGGAAGACAATTTTTCCATGAGCTGGTAGGAGGGATGGTTTTGGGATGATTCAGGGCAATACATTTATTGTGCACATTATTGCTATTATTATTACATCAGCTCCAGCTAAGATCATCAGGCGTTAGAATCCAGATATTAAGGACCTCTGCCCTAAAGTAGTCAGCTATTACTTACAGCATGACCTTTGTTCTTTCTTTAATACTGGGGTAGAGTTGGCTTTATAATATTGTGTTAGCTTCTGCTGGATTCAAGATGGCAAAACGCCACCTTTACTGTTTTCTTTACTGTTGTTAACTTCTTTTCCTCTATGGTCTTGGAAGAGGTAATCACGTTTGTAGACTTGTATATATACTAAGGACAAACATACTCTAATTCTACAGGGAATAAAATGTTGGCCTGTGTGTCGATTTTATTTTATTTTTTAATTTTTTTTATTAGTTGGAGGCTAATTACTTCACAACATTTCAGTGGGTTTTGTCATACACTGATATGAATCAGCCATAGAGTTATACGTATTCCCCATCTCGATCCCCCCTCCCACATCCCTCTCCACCTGATTCCTCTGGGTCTTCCCAGTGCACCAGGCCCGAGCACTTGTCTCATGCATCCCACCTGGGCTGGTGATCTGTTTCACCATAGATAATATACATGCTGTTCTTTCGAAACATCCCACCCTCACCTTCTCCCACAGAGTTCAAAAGTCTGTTCTGTATTTCTGTGTCTCTTTTTCTGTTTTGCATATAGCGTTATCGTTACCATCTTTCTAAATTCCATATATATGTGTTAGTATACTGTAACGGTCTTTATCTTTCTGGCTTACTTCACTCTGTATAATGGGCTCCAGTTTCATCCATCTCATTAGAACTGATTCAAATGAATTCTTTTAAATGGCTGAGTAATATTCCATGGTGTATATGTACCACAGCTTCCTTATCCATTCATCTGCTGATGGGCATCTAGGTTGCTTCCATGTCCTGGCTATTATAAACAGTGCTGCGATGAACATTGGGGTGCACGTGTCTCTTTCAGATCTGGTTTCCTCAGTGTGTATGCCCAGAAGTGGGATTGCTGGGTCATATGGCAGTTCTATTTCCAGTTTTTTAAGAAATCTCCACACTGTTTTCCATAGTGGCTGTACTAGTTTGCATTCCCACCAACAGTGTAAGAGGGTTCCCTTTTCTCCACACCCTCTCCAGCATTTATTGCTTGTAGACTTGGATAGCAGCCATCCTGACTGGCGTGTAATGGTACCTCATTGTGGTTTGATTTGCATTTCTCTGATAATGAGTGATGTTGAGCATCTTTTCATGTGTTTGTTAGCCATCTGTATGTCTTCTTTGGAGAAATGTCTGTTTAGTTCTTTGGCCCATTTTTGAATTGGGTCATTATTTTTCTGGAATTGAGCTTCAGGAGTTGCTTGTATATTTTTGAGATTAATCCTTTGTCTGTTGCTTCATTTGCTATTATTTTCTCCCAATCTGAGGGCTGTCTTTTCACCTTACTTATAGTTTCCTTTGTAGTGCAAAAGCTTTTAAGTTTCATTAGGTCCCATTTGTTTAGTTTTGCTTTTATTTCCAATATTCTGGGAGGTGGGTCATAGAGGATCTTGCTGTGATTTATGTCGGAGAGTGTTTTGCCTATGTTCTCCTCTAGGAGTTTTATAGTTTCTGGTCTTACATTTAGATCTTTAATCCATTTTGAGTTTATTTTTGTGTATGGTGTTAGAAAGTGTTCTAGTTTCATTCTTTTACAAGTGGTTGACCAGTTTTCCCAGCACCACTTGTTAAAGAGGTTGTCTTTTTTCCATTGTATATCCTTGCCTCCTTTGTCAAAGATAAGGTGTCCATAGGTTCGTGGATTTATCTCTGGGCTTTCTATTCTGTTCCATTGATCTATATTTCGTCTTTGTGCCAGTACCATACTGTCTTGATGACTGTGGCTTTGTAGTAGAGTCTGAAGTCAGGCAGGTTGATTCCTCCAGTTCCATTCTTCTTTCTCAAGATTACTTTGGCTATTCGAGGTTTTTTGTATTTCCATACAAATTGTGAAATTATTTGTTCTAGTTCTGTGAAAAATACCATTGGTAGCTTGATAGGGATTGCATTGAATCTATAGATGTGTGTTGATTTTATAAAAATTCTTTGTCACTACCAGCAACCAAAGTCCAAAAATTGGGAATCACATTATATCTCTTCCTCTCCTTCACTTACTTGCCATGATGACCTTTTAAGGTATCACCTGTCTTCTCCTGCCTCCCGCTTTAATCAAGCCACCATTATCACCTCTGCTTTAACCCAACTGGTGGTCTCCTACTTGTATTGCATGTTGGAAAGAATTATGAGAATCGAGGGATCACTGCATCAGGCCTCCCAGATTACTTAGAACTCAGCCCAGTTCAATACAAATGACCAGGCCAACAAGATGGTAGGATGTTTCTTTTGGAAACCATCTTTGTGTTTTGTTTTCCTGTTACAGACATATGTTGCTAAGATATCTTTGGCTTGGCAACACCCTCTCTATTTCTGCTAGAAAATCCTGGCTTCGTCTCCCTGACCACTGCTATTAAAACCTCTCAGCCATCCTCAGAGTCTCCATTAGCATCAAGGAAACTACTCCACCTTTACACAGTTTTTCAAACTCCATAGGGGCCCATAATTTCTTGTAAAAGAAAAGTTTCATCTGGTAGATTAAGTGCCAAGTTCAAGTTCGGGCTCTTTAATCTTTAGGCAAAGCTTGCCTCTTTGCTGGTCAGACCACACACAGGGAAGTTTTGTTAATGTTAAGAAGTCTATGAATAGGAATGTGTCCCAAGAAAACCAGTGAAAGTCAGAACATCAGAAACAACATCACATAAGCAATGTTTAGGTGAACTGCATCAAACTTGGAGGGGGTTTCACCTGGGGAAGTTAAAGCATGTAAAATGAGGGTAATATCTTATCCTTATTTTTACATATTTTAAGTAAAATATGTAAAATTCATAAGATCAAAACAGAGAAAAACAAATCCACCTAGTTATATACTATGGAATGTATATGTCTTTAAATGGAATGTTAATGAAGAATTTAAGTGGATATTAGATAAACCATGGTCTTCCCTGGTGGCTCAGTGGTAAAGAATTCACCTACCAAAACAGGACACATGAATTCAATCCCTGGGTCAAGAAAATCTCCTGGAGAAGGAAACAGCAACCCACTCTAGTATCCTTGCCTAGAAAATCCTATGGACAGAGGAGCCTGGCAGGCTAAGTCATGGGGTCGCAGAGTTGGACACGAGTTAGGGACTCAACAAAAACTAGGTACACCATATGTTAGGTAAGTTCTGAAAAGGGTTCATGAGCTGAGGATTTGAAGCCTATTTATTGTGTGATGTTATGATTCCATGGCAGCCTCAAGTCTTTTGGTAATGATGTGTAATGACCTGGGGATTTTCCTTTCAGTAGAATAAGGGTATGATTTCCAAATCCCTCTCAGCCAAAATGGTTTGAGTGATCCAAAGTAACCTACAAAGTGCTTTGAGCTCCATGATGAAAGATGCTATATAAATTAAAAGGGTAAGTTAGTCATAATAAATAACGGTAATGATGATGAACGGTGGTGTCACAAAGAAGAAGCTGGCCTGCCATTAGGGAACCCAAAGCAACCAGCTGGAAATAAAGCATGTCCAGACCAGAAGGATATTCACTGATGAGACCACATTAACCTTTCAAACTAAGACCTGGATCAAGCCTCTGATTCAGAGGTGTGAGCATCTGAAATGGAATAAACTATAGTATTTGTTCCAAAGCTTGAATATTACCTTAGACTTCTAAGAGCTTTACCCAGATGGGTCAACAGGGAGCTTCCCGTTTCAGCAGAAGAGAAAACTAAGTAGGTCGGGGGAGAGCCAGAATTCCCAAGTCGAATTATGACTCTGAACCCAGTGCTCTTTTCACTCTCAACCAGACTCCAGATAATTCAAGGGAACACGTAACTTCAGAAAAGAGCCAACTTGGATGAGAAAATGTTTGAAACGAGGTCATATCCCTCAAGACAGCTTGCAGAGTTGTTTTCCATCCATTTAGGCTCAGTAAGCATGCTAATAAAATCCTTAGCCCCTCAAGCAGGGAGGGATCATTCAATGAGACTCTAGAGCTGATTCCTAGAGCTCAATGAACACATGGTGGAAGCTAGCTGAGTGCTGCTGGGCCAGGAATGGACACTGTGCTTCAGGGCTTTGTCCCGCTTGAGATCTAAGAAGCCTGATTGCTGCCAAAGGTCTGATTGATGGTGCCTGCTAAAGCACTTGTCCTCTCATACCTCGTACGTGCCAACCAGTCGCCGTATGCAAAAAGTGCCAGACGGGGCCAACCAGTCACCATATACAAGAAGTAAAGACCCTGTTCTCTGCCCACCAAAAAATTCCATCAAAAAAAACAAAAAAACAAAAAAAAATGGGGGAGCTTCAAAACTAGGAAACTTGTTAAATATGTGGATGCTTTCTTTACTTACTTATCTACTTTCCTATTTTTTTTAATTTTATTTTTATAGGCTTTAGCGTTCATTCACTTGCATTTTGGCATAATTTAACATACTTTATCATTTAGAATTTATTCTGATCCTCTTTTACTATTTTATCATCTTTATTATTTTTAACCTTTTTAGCTTCTCAATATTTTTTTGTGTGTGTCTATCCTTTGAAGCTAGTCTATTCTCAGCATTTCAACATTTATTAATATTTAGGATTTCTTTCCTGAAGGAAATTATTTTATATTTCTTAAAACATTTTCTTATTTAAGTCATTTTATCTCTGAAATTTGCTTTTTCATACTTTTATAACTCATTTTATCTCTCTTTGTTTTTATATTTTCAATATTGCTCTATTTTCTCAGTTTCTAAAAGTGTGCTTTTGCCTCTTTAATATGGATATTTTAAATTGCAACTTCTTTTGCACCTTTAGCTCTTGAAATTATGTTTCCTTTCAATTTTTCTATTTATCTTGAATTCTGGTTTTTCCATAGGATATAACTGTCTAATCCTATAGTAAAAATAACCATTTATTACCAAAGGAAGGAATGTTAATTTTTTTCCCACAGCTTGAGACATGTATGTATGAATGTTCACCCTGTCACCCCCATCCACTGGCTCTGAGATGTCGAGAACCTGCTCTGCTTTCTGAGTCTCAGCCCACAAACTCTGAAAATGCTGACTCTTTCTAACCCTGGAATTCATCTTTCCCAATATACATTCTGAAAGGCATGTAGGAGTGGGCCAGGAAAAGCACCACCCCAATCTTCTTTCTTCCAGCCAACCATTTTTCAATCATTCCACTTTTAACCATTCCACCTCCATTCTTCAACCATTTCAGCCATTCCATTTAAATAAAGTGACACCCTTACTAGAGCTGTATCCAGAATCCAGTAAAAACACAACTGAGAAGACTCATCTGCAGTGCGTGCTCAGTCACTTCAGTCATGTCCAGCTCTCTGCGACCCTATGGACCATGGCCCGCCAGGCTCAGAAGCAAAGAAAAGCACCAGCCTTAACTTCATCAAATCACAGTTTGAGCCCTGGCTTTGTCGTTAAACCAGCCCAATTGGCAAGGGGTGGGGGGTAGGGAGTCATCTGATTATCATGGACATCAATTCCTTCCTTTTTAAAAGGAGAGTGTTAAATTCAATTCTTTCTAAAGATTCTTCTATTACTAACTGCCTATAAGTCTATAATTTTCTATTAAAAGAAACTATGAGATTGATACCTACATTTATAGAAAATATCCTGATATTTGTACGAGGTAACAGAACTCAAGAGAAGTCATTCCTTCCAGAGAACCAACACCTCTCAAGTCAAACCCATTGAGCAAAACAACAATCCGTTATCATGGTAACATAAATGCGACCTAAGTTAGGCCAGGTGCCTGACATACTTGCCATTGATGACACCATCTGGGTTGAGCATGGGGATTATCTTGAAAATGAAGTTTTCCCTCAAGAGCCTAGCCACAGGGTCACTGCTGACGAGGAACTCCAGGGTCCCCTTCATCACCCAGCTAGCATTGCTCTCTCCCGGGTGAACTCGAGCCGTAATCACTTGGTATGGGCGCTGCCCTGCAGGGAAAAAGAAAACACACATGCAAGAAAATTAAACCTAAATACAGTTTCCATATCCATCAAGACAGTCTCCAGGAAGCCAGTTTTACACCTTACTGGCGTAAAGCCTTAAATAGGTTGATTGTTTCTAATACACACCTAATGTGCATTTATCCATTTTCCATCTGCCTCTATAGTCTGTAAGACTCAGGAGAGTATACAGTTAAAGCTCAAGGCTGTCATCTAAACCGTAAGCACTCCGTGGCATCAAAACAAGCTATGAATCAGATTTTAGAAGACCACCAAAGAAACAGTTTTCTCTTCAGGACCCAATAGTGTGGTGCTGGATGTTCCAGATCTGAGATTGAATCTTATCTTCATCATTTACCAGTCGTAAGATCTCAGCTGCAGAATTTAATTTCTCCAAGGCTGCTTTCTCACATGTAAAATGAGGACAATGATACTGACCTCCTGTAGCTGTTATAAAAACTAAATGATATAATTATAAAGCACTTGGCATATTGCTTGCCATTAGGTATGTACCTGTTAGCTCTCTCCCTTCTCAGTTATAAAATCTGTGATTAGGATGTTCCCTCTCATTTCCCAGCAGTAAGAGGAGTCAAGTACAGAAACTGAACTGGGAAACTTATGATTGACTTTATGACACTGAAGCCAATCCTGGAGATATTTCACAGAAGGAAGTGCCTAGAAGTTCAGTCTTGAAGTTGCAATACCTCCTTCGCTTTGCAAAAGAAATCATGAACACACTCTCTGCCAATCACAAGGAGTGTATTGACACAATATACCTCTATGCAGAATGCATTGAGAAAAGATAGACTTATCCTTTCTTTGTTGACAGAAGATGCACATAGCTTTGAGACCTATTCTCAGACCACATCTGGGCTCAGATGGTAAACATCTTTGACTGATTAGTGATGTCTGTCCTCACATACTTGAGGAAGTGGGAGGTAGAGAACATGTGGTATCAGACAAGCAATTCACCATGTCTGCTCTAACCTCCTGTTTGATTTTGTGAGGGTTTTTTGACTCTCACTTCCTTCTGTATCCTCACCCAATTCCTTATTGCTCCTAAACTCATTTTAAAGACGAGAGCTAAATTTTTGCCAGGTATAAATACGTTAGCCACTAAATAGTCTGAAAGTTAAAAAAGTCATTTTCTTCCTGATTTTTCAAATCATGAGTTCAATATTTAACTATGAGTTTATGGCTTTTCTTCCCTTAAAGAGTAATATTTTTGAAGGTATAAACTGTATCTCTAATTCTGTACAAAGAAAGACAAAACTGAATAACCTCAAGAACCCCTAAATAACAAGGAATAAAAGATATGGAGAAATAAACTAGTAATTACCCAATCATATTACTATTATCATCAATTAAAACAAACAAAATCCCCTCTGTCAACAGCCAACGAGATGCAGGTTTAAGGGGCATATGTATTCATGCACTTTTATTGACTATGGTGAGAGCACATTACTTCTCTTTGTAGATCCTTTATATTTTGGGGATAACATTCAGCTTTTTTTTTTTTTTTTTAAATTTAAGCAGGTATCTTGAACATATTCCAGGAACTGCAGGAGGCATTGAGTAGAAAAAACTGAATCTATTATAGTTCTTGTTCTGTAAAAGACCAAAGCACTTGTCGGTGGTGACAAACATTCAAGCAAATAATGACAAGCGAGCTAATGGAGGTGTAAATAAAGCACCAAAAATAGATCTGTCTGAGAGAGGGAAAGACATTTCCAGAGACGTGATGCTATTTATTTAGACTGGGTCCTGCAGAATAATTATCATCTAACGAGAGAAATGGCATGGCAACCCACTCCAGTACTCTTGCCTGGAGAATCCCATGAGCAGAGGACCCCGGGCTATAGTCCACAGGGTCACAGAGCCAGACACAGCTGAGCGACTAAGCGCAAGTTGAGAGAGAAGGTGAGGAAGGGTCGTCTAAGCAGAGAAAAAGACTCATGCAAGGGACACAGAGGAAGCACAGCCAGCTTCCGGTTGAGTTTTTATTGTTTTTCCCAGTCTGTAAAAACAATCCACTTTTACAAACTGGTGCTTTCAAGAATCAAGAAAAGCCATGAGTGGCTGAAGCAAAGGACTGGAAACGGTAGCTCATGAATTTAGAAATTAGGCTGGTGTCAAACTAATAATATCCCTCCTCATACATTTTGTTTTGGGTTTGGGGTTTATACTGTTGATCAGAAGTTCTCAGTCATGAAGTCAGTGTCTCACTGGTATGTTATGACCTGTGGTGAGATCTGCTGAAGAATCATTGGTTATTAATAAAAGTGCAAATGTTTGCTTGTTTATATATAGATATAGATAATATATAGAGATAGATATAGATAATATATAGAGATAGATACAGATACAGATATATATATTCACACTATATATGTGTATGTGTGTTTGTGTGTACACGTGTGCTCATTCGTGACCGACTCTTTGCAACCCCATGGACTATGGCCCACCCTGTTCCTCTGTACATGAAAATTTCCAGGCAAGTACACTGGAAGTTTCCATTTCCTACTCCAGGGAATCTTCCCAACCTAAGGATCAAAACTGTATCTATTGAGTTTCCTGCATTAGCAGGCAGATTCTTTACCACTGTGCCACCTGGGAAGCCCTATATGTATACATACATAGACATATATACATATATTCACAATGTATATATCACACAAAATGTTGGTTACCTGTCCAAAAAGCTATAGTCCCCTTCTTTCTTACTACCAGACCCCTAATTTTGGGGGAGGTTAAAAAAGTGCCCAGATCAAAACACCCAGCTTCATGAACCCTCTTAGAGGTAGGAATGGCCATGTGTCAGGGGTGAGACCAATGAGATGTAAATAGCAGCCAGAGGGTAAGTCTTTCTGGAAAAAGGATTAGAGAGCACAGTTTCACCTGGCAAATGCCTTCTTAGATTTCTGTCTCTTGTATTTGTCTCTTCTTCCTTCCTAGAACATAGATCTGACACTTTGAGGTGAGGAAGCCAATTCGAGAATCCAAATCACATGAGAAGATGGTGACCATAAAGGTAGAAAGAGCCTGGGTTCTTGAAAAACCCCTTAAGCAGCTATCCTGCACCTTGACTAGTTTCTTCAATGCTTCTAGATGTTTGAGACCAATAAACCACTATTTGACTGGGCAAACGTAATCACATATTTGTTATATTTTGTTAGACTCTAGTTCAATTTATATGAATAAAAGAACAGTTTTAAAATCATCTTTACAATATGGTTACCTTGAATAGCATGCATCTAAGTGTGCTTTCTGGACTGGGGAGAAAAGAGAGACACAAAGAGTTATTTTGAGAATAGTTGCTAGGTGTGTCCCAGAAATAAACAGTCGAGAATGTCTACTTTAAGTAATAGAGAGTAAATGATGGCTTTTCAACAGGAGCAAGACATATCAAAGATTGTGCTTAAAAAAAAATCCTGACATTTCTATAGACAGTACATTTGTTTAATCACAGACAGTACAGCCTACCAGAGTAGAGCACAACTTTTATTTTTTTAACTTTTTATTTTATATTGGGCTATAGCTGATTAACAATGTTGTGATAGGTTCAGGTGCAGAGCAGAGTGACTCAGCCATATACATACATGCAAATATATATTCACATGTACCCCACACTCCCCTCCCATCCAGGCTGCCACATACCATTGAGCAGAGTTCCCACTGATCCCATCTACCCCAAACTCCCCTCCCATCCGGGCTGCCACATACCATTGAGCAGAGTTCCCACTGATCCCATCTACCTCAAACTCCCCTCCCATCCGGGCTGCCACATACCATTGAGCAGAGTTCCCACTGATCCCTTGTTGGTTATCCATTTTATGTAGAGTAGTGTCTACATATTGATGCCAAACTCCGTAACTATCCCTCTCCCCCATCCTTCCCTGCTGGCAACCAGAAGTTCAGAGAACAACTTCAAGAGCTGTATTTCCAGAGTTCAAATTCCAGCCCCACCATGTTCTGTCTGAGATGAATTATGTAAGTTTCTGAAGAAACTGAGCTTTAGACTGGATGTTCTGCATGTTAGACTAACGATTTGCTAACTGGAACTTACTAAGTAAGTGTGTGGGTTGGGGGTGGGTGGTGGTATACAATCAGCTAGTTAGCACAGTTGAAGTTAGTTGAAGGTCAACTTTCGCACTATATCATTTGATCACAATTACTTTTCACTCCTTCCAAAGCAAGCTGTATTGACATGCCAATAAAAAAATTACTGAGAAAGAAAGGGGCTTGATGAATCTGTACCCAATCAGTGGCCGATTTTCAGTTCTATAATTCCATATCACTCTCTGTGGTTTTTGAACTATGCTCATTTACAGTATATTAAACAATCGTAAGTGTTCCCAGTCCATCAAAAAGAAGTAAAAAAAAGCTTAAGCTCTTGTAAATTTTCAACATCAATTGGATCCTCTCATTGTCTGGGCCAGTTGAGTCCCATTGCCTGATAACTAGTGCAATTAGTGCATTATAGTCAATAAGTCAAATGCAGCTCTTGCAAGGAAATATCAATGTTTCTCTTTGGAGAGTCAGGTTTATAATTCACTAGATTGCCATATGCCACAAAACCTAAGAGGCTGTCCTAAAGAAGCAAACAGGGAAACTGTGGGTTCTCATGAAGACATTAGCATAAGCAGCAGTTTAGCCATTTCTAGTAGATTTTCCTCTCTTCCTCTCTGTGATTTAAGGCAATTTTGCATTCATATTGGTGAGTTCAACCTATGGGACCATTCAGTTGTAGCAGCAAATGGTGCTCCAGAGAACCCACAATAGACAATAGCTGTAAACAGCATGCAACACACACACTATGTGTTTTTTCTTGTCATTGAAAATTTAAGATTTAATAACTCATCTCTGCTTAGGGGAGGGCAAAGAGTGTAGGGTATACGTCTTTTAGTTTTTCTCTGCAATTTATAAAATCTATTCTGGAGTCCATGAAGATCTATGGCAGAGTCATGGTTTGGCATACTGTAATTCTTAAAGTCACATATTAGATTTATGTCAGTGGCAATGACATCTGGGAACAAGTAGAGAACTGTACAATCCTAAGAGAGATCAGGCTCATGGCCAGTGAAAAACTGAGAAAGAACTAAAGACATGTGTGATGTGCACCCAACTATATAAATATTCATTCATTTATTCCTTCTTTCTTTTAGCAGTATTATTAAGCTCCTACTGGCACTCTATAAGGGTCTTGAGATTCCAAAAGAAAAGATTTTTGCCCTCAGGGAACTAATAATAGTCTGGTGAGAAAGACAGGAAAACAGATAATCATGATCTTATGTGATCAGGGGAAACTGTCAAAACATTTCCAAAGCACAGTGGAATGCTCATTATGACGTTATTTACGGTAATGCGAGCACCTGGAAGTGATTTAAACTGCATCCACAGGAAATTAGTTAAGGAAACGATATATAAAACAGAATACTATGTAGCCATTAAAAATGGCACATAGATCTCTTTCTGTTGATATTAGAGGGTACCTGTCACATAATGATGAGTGAAAGCAATATAGGTGAGATACCTGAATTGTAATTGATCCTATCTGTGTTTAATTTTATTAATAGATACTTAAAGGCATCTGTACACAGAGACAAATCTGTGAGTGGGGGCCATCTGAGTCATTCTTTTTTTTTTTTTCTGAGTCATTCTTATTTCCTCTTTATCCTGACCTAACATATCTGTCTCTCCAGAAAATAACAATCATATGTCAGTTTTCATAGAGGCAAAATATTTGTCAATATTTCCAACTTTTCAATAGATTCTAAAATATTTTCCAATAGTAAAACACAGAAGAGAAAATTGTTTAAAAAATAAATAAATTTTCACAGAAGAGGTGACATTTGATCTGGTTCATCCCATTTTAGTTGGAGTTTGCCAGATGAAGAAAAGAAGGGAGGGAGATGCAGGACTTTCCTGGTGATCCAGAGGCTGGGACTCCATACTTCTACCACAAGGGGGTTTCCCAGGTGGCTCAGTGGGTAAAGAAACAATCTTCAATGCAGAAGACTTTGGTTTGGCTCCTTGGTCAGGTAGGTCCCCTGGGGGAGGGCATGGCAATCCACTTCAGTATTCTTGCCTGGAGAATCCCATGGACAGAGAAGCCTTGCAGGCTACAGTCCATGGGGTCACAAAGAGTCAGGACTAAAGTGACTGAGCACTCCTACACTCATCAGGGAACTAAGATTCCCCATTCTGCACGGTGTGGTCGAAAAAAAAAAATCAGTAAAACACTTTAAAAAGAAAAAAGAAAAGAAAAGTGGGAGATGATAGGAAAGGGATAAGTTGATATATCTGCAAAATAACAATGTCATAAAGCACACAGTATCTGAAGAAAAGCGATGTCATTTTATGTGACTGAAGCAATAGCTATATGGAAGGTAAGAGTGATGCTATAAGCTAAATCTGTACCCAATTCTTTTAAACAGGTCTTTTAGCCTGGCTAAGGAGTAATTTTATAGGCTATGGAAGCACCATGAAAAATCATTCTACAATGGTGTGATTAGATGGGGGCTTTTCTTGGAGCTACAGATGGCAGGAGAAACAGCAAAAAAAAAAAAGCGCATATTGTGATATTAAGGTCAAGTCAGCTAACATGACCTTAACTCTGGGAGAGAGTGGATAAAAATGGCCTGACTGAAGGGCAAGGGGGTGAAGAAAGAGACGAGAAAACAAATGGAAAAGAAAATGATATCATTTATATGCATTATCTTTTAAAAATGATATAAATGGACTTATTTACAAAAAAAGAGACAGACTCACAGACTTAGAAAACAAACTTATGGTTTCCAGAGGGGGAAGGTAGCAGAGGGAAGGGATGAATGGGAACTGGGGATTGACATGTACACATCACTGTATTTAAAACACTTAACCAACAAGGACCTACTGTATAGCACAGGGAAATCTGCTCAATGTTCTGTAATAACCTAAATGGGAAAAGAATTGGAAAAAGAATAGATACATGTGGATGTACATATGAAACACTGCTGTAATCCTGAAACTAACATGATGTTGTTAATCAGCTATACTTCAATATAAAACAAAAATTAGAAAAAGAAAATCTCAATGAAAGAAGATTCTGAGAAAGAAAATTTGAAAAGAGTTTGATGGAAAAACTTATACACTATATAGAATATACATGATACTAAAGTTTACCACCAAAGATAGCATGCTATGAACATTTTATGTGCTGTGTGCCTTTCACTAATATATATTGGAGGTCTTTCTAGATCAATATATAAAGATTTTTCTACCTCTCTTTTTTAATTAGCCGCATGTAGGGTATTGTTCTTTACAGCATCGAACTTTACTTTCAAAACCAGATGCATCCACAGATGAGCATGGTTTTCACTTTGGTCCAGCCTCTTCATTCTTTCTAGAGTTATTTTCCCACTTTCTCAGTAGCGTACTGGACATATTGGACCGAAGCATATTGGACACCTACCAACCTGTAGTAGGTGTCCAGTGTCATATATTTTTGCCTTTTCGACTCTTCATGGGATTCTCAAGGCAAGAATTCTGAAGCGATTTGCCATTTCCTTCTCCAGTGGACCACATTTTATCAGAACTCTCCACCATGACCAGACCATCTTAGGTGGCCCTGCCTGGGATGACTCGTACCATTGAGTTACACAAGGCTATAAATCCATGTGATCATTTTGGTTAGCTTTCTGTGGTTGTAGCTTTTGCTCTGGAGGCCACGGGATTATAGTTCTTGCTTCTTCTATCTGCCCTCTGATGGATGAGAAAGAGGCTTGTGAAAGCTTCCTGATAGGGGGCCTGGCTCTGGGGAAAAACTGGGTCTTGCTCTGGTGGGCAGGGAAATGCTCAGAAAATCTTTAATCCAACTGTCTGCTGATGGGTGGGGCTATGCTCCATCCCTGTTAGTTGTTTGGCCTGAGGTAAACCAGTCCTGGTTCAAGGTCAGGAGGGGCAGCCATGAGGAGATACTCCTCGTCCAAGGTAAGGAGCAGCAGCTGTGCTTTGCTGGAGCAGCCGTGAAGAGATATCCCACGTCCAAGGTAAGAGAAACCCAAGTAAGACGGTAGATGTTGCAAGAGGGCATCAAAGGGCAGGCACACTGAAACCATAATCACAGAAAACTAGCCAGTCTGATCACAGGACCACAGCCTTGTCTAACTCAATGAAACTAAGCCATGCCGTGGGGGCCACCCAAAACAGTCAGGTCACGGTGGAGAGGTCTGACAGAATGTGGTCCACTGGAGAAGGGAATGGCAAACCACTTCAGTATTCTTGCCTTGAGAACCCCATGAACAGCATGAGAAGGAAAAATGATAGGATACTGAAAGAGGGACTCCCCAGGTCAGTAGGTGCCCAATATGCTACTGGAGATCAGAGGAGAAATAACTCCAGAAAGAAGGAAGGGATGGAGCCAAAGCAAAAACAATACCCAGTTGTGGATGGGACTGGTGATAGAAGCAAGGTCTGATGCTGTAGAGAGCAATATTGCATAGGAACCTAGAATGTTAGGTCCATGAATCAAGACAAATTGGAAGTAGTCAAACAGGAGATGGCAAGAATGAACACTGACATTTTAGGAATCAGTGAACTAAGATGGACTGGAATGGGTGAATTGAACTCAGATGACCATTATATCTACTACTGTGGCAGGAATCCCTTAGAAGAAATGGAGTAGCTATCATGGTCAACAGAAGAGTCCAAAATGCAGTACTTGGATGCAATCTCAAAAATAACAGAATGATCTCTGTTCATTTCCAAGGCAAACAATTCAATATCACAGTAATGCAAGCCTATGCCCCAACCAGTAATGCTGAAGAAGCTGAAGGTGAACAGTTCTATGAAGACCTACAAGACCTTTTACAACTAACACCCAAAAAAGATGTCCTTTTCATTATAGGGGAATGGAATGCAAAAGTAGGAAGTCAAGAAACGCCTGGAGTAACAGGTAAATTTGGCCTTGGAGTATGGAATGAAGCAGGGCAAAGGCTAATACAGTTTTGCCAAGAGAACGCATTGGTCATAGCAAACACCCTCTTCTAACAACACAAGAGAAGACTCTGCACATGGACATCCCCAGATGGTCAACACCAAAATCATATCAATTATATTCTTTGCAGCCAAAGATGGAGAAGCTCTATACCGTCAGCAAAAACAAGACCGGGAGCTGACTGTGGCTCAGATCATGAACTCCTTATTGCCAAATTCAGACTGAAATTGAAGAAAGCAGGGAAAACCACTAGACCATTCAGGTATGACCTAAATCAAATCCCTTATGACTATACAGTAGAAGTGAGAAATAGATTTAAGGGACTAGATCTGATAGACAGAGTGCCTGATGAACTATGGACAGAAGTTCGTGACACTGTACAGGAGACAGGGATCAAGACCATCCCCATGGAAAAGAAATGCAAAATGGCAAAATGGTTGCCTGAGGAGGCCTTACAAATAGCTGTGAAAAGAAGAGAAGCGAAAAGCAAAGGAGCAAAGGAAAGATATTCCCATTTGAATGCAAAGTTCCAAAGAATAGCCAGGAGAGATAAGAAAGCCTTCCTCAGTGATCAATGCAAAGAAATAGAGGAAAACAATAGAATGGGAAAAACTAGAGATCTCTTCAAGAAAATTAGAGATACCAAGGGAACATTTCATGCAAAGATGGGCTCAACAAAGAACAAAAATGGTATGGACCTAACAGAAGCAGAAGACATTAAGAAGAGGTGACAAGAATACACAGAAGGACTGTACAAAAATGATCTTCACAACCCAGATAATCACAATGGTGTGATCACTCACCTAGAGCCAGACATCCTGGAATACAAAGTCAAGTGGGCCTTAGAAAGCATCACTAAGAGCAAAACTAGTGGAGGTGATGAAATTCCAGTTGAGCTATTTCAAATCCTGAAAGATGATGCTCTGAAAGTGCTGCACTCAATATGCCAGCAAATTTGGAAAACTCAGCAGTGACCACAGGACTGGAAAAAGTCAGTATTCATTCCAATCCCTAAGAAAGGCAATCCCAAAGAATGCTAAAACTACCACACAATTGCACTCATCTCACACGCTAGTAAAGTAATGCTCATAATTCTCCAAGCTAGGCTTCAGCAATAAGTGAACTGTGAACTTCCAGATGTTCAAGCTGGTTTTAGAAAAGGTAGAGCAACCAGAGATCAAATTGCCAACATCTGCTGGATCATTGAAAAAGCAAGAGAGTTCCAGAAAAACATCTATTTCTGCTTTATTGACTATGCCAAAGCCTTTGACTGTGTGGATCACAAGAAACTATGGAAAATTCTGAAAGAGATGGGAATACCAGACCACCTGACTTGCCTCTCGAGAAACCTGTATGCAGGTCAGGAAGCAACAGTTAGAACTGGACATGGACCAACAGACTGGTTCCAAATAGGAAAAGGAGTACGTCAAGGCTGTATATTGTCACCCTGCTTATTTAACTTACATGCAGAGTACATCATGAGAAACGCTGGGCTGGAAGAAGCACAAGCTGGAATCAAGATTGCTGGGAGAAATATCAATAACCTCAGATATGCAGATGACACCACCCTTATGGCAAAGAGTGAAGAGGAACTAAAAAGCCTCTTGATGAAAGTGAAAGAGGAGAGTGAAAAAGTTGGCTTAAAGTTCAACATTCAGAAAACTAAGATCATGGCATCTGGTCCCATCACTTCATGGGAAATCGATGGGGAAACAGTGGAAACAGTGGCTGACTTTATTTTTCTGGGCTCCAAAATCACTGCAGATGGTGAATGCAGCCATGAAATTAAAAGACGCTTACTCCTTGGAAGGAAAGTTATGACCAACCTAGATAGCATATTAAAAAGCAGAGACATTGCTTTGCCAACAAAGGTCCATCTAGTCCAGGCTATGGTTTTTCCAGTGGTCATGTATGGATGTGAGAGTTGGACTGTGAAGAAAGCTGAGCGCTGAAAAATTGATGCTTTTGAACTGTGGTGTTGGAGAAGACTCTTGAGAGTCCCTTGGACTGCAAGGAGATCCAACCAGTCCATTCTAAAGATCAGTCCTGGGTGTTCATTGGAGGGCCTGATGCTGAAGCTGAAACTCCAATACTTTGGCCACCTGATGTGAAGAGTTGACTCATTGGAAAAGACCCTGATGCTGGGAAGGATTGGGGGCAGGAGGAGAAGGGGACGACAGAGGATGAGATGGCTGATGGCATCACAGACTCAATGGACATGAGTTTGAGTAAACTCCAGGAGTTGCTGATGGACAGGGAGGCCTGGTTTGCTGCAATTCATGGGGCCGCTAAGAGTCGGACATAACTGAGCGACTGAACTGAACTGAACTGAAGCAGTCCTGGAGGGTACAGGCTCCATGGTCTATTGGCAACCTTCAAAAAGGGCTTATGCCAACATGCCCTTCCCTGGTAGCTCAGCTGGTAAAGAATCCACCAGCAATGCAGGAGACTCCAGTTCAATAGATGGGTCGGGAAAACCCTCTGGAGATGGGATAGGTTACCCACTCCAGTATTCTTTGGCTTCCTTGGAGGCTGAGACAGTAAAGAATCCACCTGCAATGAGGGAGACCTGGGTTCAATCCCTGATCTGCCTGCCCTAGAGGAGGGTATGGAAACCCACTCTAGCATTCTTGCCTGGAGAACCCCAAGGAGAGAGGAGCCTGGGGGCTACAGCCCATGGGGTCACAAAGAGTCAGACACGACTGAACGTCTAAGCACACATCATCATGCACCTCCCAAGACTGCTGTGCCAGTGGTCCTGACCCTGCGGCAGGCCACTTCCGACCCACACTTCTGCAGAAGACACTTAAATATTCACAGGCAGGTCTGCATCAGTCTTTTGTGGGGTTTCCCCTGGGTTCTGGTGGACACAAGATTTTGATCATGCCTTCCAAGTGTCTTGCTTTCTCCCAGTCCTGTGGAAGTCCTATAATCACACCCCAATGTCATTCAAAGTCAGATTCCCTGGGGATTCTCTTTGCTAGACCCCCAGGTTAGGAAGTCTGACATGGGGCCTAAAACCTTCACAATAGTGCAAGAACTTCTTTGGTATTCTTCAGTTTGTGGGTCACCCACCCTGCAGGTATGGGATTTGATTTTAACATGATTATGCCCCTCCTACATTCTCCTTGTGGGTTCCCCTTTGCCCACGGACAGGCTTATTTAACTTTTATACAGAGTAGCAAGATGCTGGGCTGAAAGACTCACAGCTGGAACCAAGATTGCCAGGAGAAATCAACAACCTCATATATGAAGATGATACAACTCTAATGGCAGAAAGCAAAGACAGACTAAAGAGCCTCTTGATAAGGATAAAAGAGGAGAGTGGAAAAGCTGGCTTAAAATTCAACATTAAAAATAACTAATCTCATCCAGTCTCATCAATTCATGGTAAGTAGATGGGAGAAAAATGGAAACACTGACAGATTTTCTTTTCTTAAGCTCCTAAATCACTGCAGACAGTGTGACTGCAGCCACAAAATTAAAAGATGCTTGCTCCTTGGAATAAAAGCTATCACAAACCTAGACAGAATATGAAAAAACAGAGACATCACTTTGTCAAAAAAGGTCCATATAGTCGAAGCTATGGTTTTTCCAGTACTCATGTATGCATGTGAGAGTTGGACCATACAGAAGGCTGAGCATCAAAGAATTGTGGCTTTGAACTATAGCACTGGAGAAGGCTCTTGAGAGTCCCTTGGACTGCAAGGAGATCAAACCAGTCAGTCCTAAAAGAAATCAACCCTGAATATTCATTTGAAGGACTGATGCTGAAGCTGAAACTCCAATACTTTGGCCACCTGATGGGAAGAGCTGACTCATTTGAAAAGAGCCTGATGCTGGGAAAGATTGAGCGCAGGAGGAGAAGGGGATGACAGAGGATGAGTTTGCTGGATGGCATCACCGACTCGATGGACATGAGTTTGAGCAAACTCTGGAAGATAGTGAAGGACAGGGAAGCCTGGCCTACTGCAGTGCATGGGGTTGCAAAGAGTCAGACATGACTCAGAGACTGAACAACAAGACATCACTTTATATTAAACTGACTGATTTTTTTCAAGTTGTATCAACTTTACACTCCTGAGAGCCAATCAGTTTGATTACAATATATGTCATTTCTGTAATTCTAGATTTGTTTTTTTTCCCTCAGGATTTGTGCATCTACGTTCCATGAAAGCCTATAATATTTCTTTCTTGTAATGTCCTTTGCAGACTTAGAGATCAAGGTATGATGAGTTGGAAGCCATTAACCACTTTTTCATTTCTGTGAAAGATCTTTGAAGTCTAGAAGTATTTCTTTCTTAATTTTATTTTAGAATTTCTCAGTGAAGCTATGAGCCTAGGTCTTTTTTTCCTCTGAAGATTTAAATAACAACTCAAATTATGCAATAACAAAACCAAATCATTAAAACTTATTGGAGGAAAATTTAGGTGTTCTGAAACAAAATCCAATGTTCTTTTCATTTGACCATATATTATTCTGTTTGTATACTTATGAGGAAGGCTGAAATTAATCCTCTTGAGATAAAACACAATGATATGTTGATGTGAAAACAAGTGCCATGTTCATTTTGAATCAGACAAGCTGGATTTGAGGCCCTGTTCCGCATCCTACTAACTGAATGTATTAGGAAAAATTGAACTCTTCTGAAATCTAAGTCCCTGACCTATAAAATCGGGCTCTCTCAGGTCTTTGCAACACTAAATTCAATGATTATCTACAGCAATGTAAAATACTATAGATAAAAAATAAAACTTTTTGACCAGTGGTTTCAATCCGCTTTGATTCTACTATATTCTCCTGTATTCTTTTAAGAGAGCACCTAACAAGAAGTAAAATTACATGGAACTTCATCTTTCTGTTTTTTTTCTCTTTCTCAAATATTCAGATGCAAGTGCTAAGTAGTAGAGAAGTCAAAAGTCAGGTATCAGCAGAAAAAATAGAGAGCAGGTAATCAGTGCTAATAATAAGTTTCGGAACAATCAAGTGTGGACTAGATCTTTCTTGCTGTTCCTGATTACTGGGGCACAATTCCTTCCCAGATGAGCAGGGTCTACTTTTCACATGCCTTCTTTTACAAGCACTTTGGAGGCGGGGGTGGTGAGCATGCGGCATGCAGGATCTTGGTTAAGCAGTCAGGGGTTGAAGCCATGCTCCCTTCACCAGACGCACAGAGTCCTGACCACTGAACACCAGGGAAGTCCATACAAACTCATAAGCTACCAGTTTTCTGGCCCATATGCCATGAGAACACACAACTGACCAGACTTCTGTTTCCAAACTAGTCTCATTTGGGGTTGCTCCAAATGGTGAGGTTAAAAACCTCAGTTCATCCCCAACTGATCATCTTCATCCCCACCCTCCTCCAGGGGCAAGAAAGTGAAAAGTGAAAGTGAAAGTTGCTCAGTCGCGTCCGACTCTTTGTGACCCATGGACTATACAGTCCATGGAATTCTCCAGGCCCGAATACTGGAGTGGCCTCAGATCTTATCCCTCACAGAACTCTGCACTCTGCCTTCCTCTCAAAACTTGAGAAATGATCTCCTGACCACAGAATGAAAGGTAAACAGCCTGAGATACTGTGGCTTCTTTCTGTAAAGAGAGTTCTTATTTCTCGGCAGAAATACAGGGGCTCCTGTACTGACAGAAGGAGGAGAGAGGATGCTCATGCCCCCCGCCCCCATTGCCTCACTGAGGTTCTGGGTGGGCAGCAGGGAGGAAGCTGTGGAGCAAAGGCTGACCTCAGAAAAGGTTTGCTATGTGCACACATGAGCAGTCACTTTAGTCGTGTCCAACTCTTTGTGACCCTATGGACTGTAGCCCACCAGGCTCCCCTGTCCATTGGATTCCCCAGCCAAGAATACTGAAGTGGGTCACCATGCCCTCCTCCAGGGGAATCTTCCCAACTGAGGGGTCAAACCCATGTCTCTTATTTCTTCTGCTAGCAGACATGATCTTTACCACTAGCACCACCTGGGAAGCCCCATTGTGGTTTAGTCGCTAAGTCAGGTCGGACTCATTGCAACCCCATGGACTGTGGCCTGCCAGGTTCCTCTGTTCATGGGGTTTCCCAGGCAAGAAAACTAGAGTGGATTGCCATCTCCTCCAGGGGATCTTTCCGACCCAGGGATTGAACCTGTGTGTCCTGTGTCTCCTGCATTGGGAGGCAGGTTCTTTACCACTGAGCCACCAGGGAAGCCCATAATTAACTGTAATTAACCTCTAATTAACCTCTCCACGCCCAGTTGTATCACAACATATTTCACTAATTCTTTCAGAATCCATTCATTCAACAAGTATTTATTGAGCCCTTTATGATGCACCAGGCATTATAATACAAATTGGAGCTATAACAAGGCAGGAGTCAAAGTTCAGTCATCAGGAGCTTACTTCCTAGTAGGGAAGGCAAACAGTAACATTCTGTAAGTAATATGAAGAACATTAAGGCAAACGGAGGCAACAGAGAATTTAGAGGAGGGGTGGTGGTCATTCACATGTTGGGGGCTTATTGTATTAACTTAAACAATACAGCCCTAGACCTTCTTTGAAGCCTCTAACTGATACTGTTCACCCTACTCAGTGGTAAAAGTTAAGTACATTCCAATATAATATAGTTGAGACATAAAATGAATAAAAGAATAAGGCCCCCCCAAAAAAACATTGTTTCATTGCCTTCTTTCTCATGAAACAAATCCAATCTTGAGCTATTACAAACCCATATTTCTTAGCAAAGGGCAATCTCACTTTCTTATTTTGACTATATCTAGCCTTGCCTATCGCTGACTATAAGAAAGCGGGTTTGGATAATGTATAAATGAAAAGAAAATCAGGAAATCTATTCCTGGGCAATTTTCAGATAACCAAGAGGAAGTGGTGTAATGGAGGCTGAGATAATAATTTTAGACTCTGCATAAATAAGAGCAAATTCCTGCATTTCCTCATATGTGTCAAATTGTACAGATTTTTTTCTAGAGATTTTGTTATACTATAATATGCTGGAAATAAAAATAATACATCTGTGCTATAATGATGCATAATATATACAGTATCATAATACAGTATTTGGATTGGGTTTAAGAAATTTACTACACACAGAAGCGACAGTCGCTTGGGAGAAGTGAGTAATCGCATCAGGAAAATTGCAGACAGATGCTACTGCATCTCCAAACCCCCACCAACCCATCAGCTGATCTCAGTTGGGGATGCTCACATTTCTGCCTGGGATGTACTAGCTCACTGGTACCCCGGGACACTGGCTTCTTTGCCCCTGGCCTCCCTAATAGAATTAATTCTGTCCAGAGGAAAGCTTTATAATTCCCTCAAGCACCACAAGGTCCCAGGAGGGCTGTGTCACCTACAGACCACTGATGGTAGGTCAGATCAATACCAGCTGTTTCTGAAAGGATGTCTTAAAAGATACAGCTGAAGTTCCAGCAATCTTCAGCCAGAGCTCTCAGCCTAAGCACAATAGTGACACAGCCAAGCATTGCAATAACCTCGAGAAGCCTAAATAAATGAACTGAGTTGGAAGGAGACCTTTTCCAGCTCAGTAAAGCTACATCCAACACAGCTCACCTTGTTACACTAGATTACATCTCATCAGGTTGAGGCATATTATAAAGCACTGAAAGATACAGATACAAATCTTGAAGAAAGAGATTAAAGAGCTATTGCTTTGCTCAGAAAACATTGAAATATCCTAGTGAATAATTCTGCTCCCAGATCACATACAATGGGTCTCTCGCTTTGCTCTTACCCATATTATTTGCCTGATTGTATTTGAAAGAGAAAAGAATTCAAAGTCCCTGAGGGTGTAGGTGCTCTGTTCTGAAGACTGAGTGTTTTCCATAAGCAAAGCGTCTGACCCTGTGTTACCATGGACTGTTGGGAAATCTTACCGCAAGATACTATTAGGCACCTGTGAAGAGGGGAAGGGAAGTGAAAAAAGGAGTGTTTCCTGCCATATCAATAAACAAGGATGTCACAGTCATCAGCTATTCCAATCCTCCAGGGCGCTCAGGAAGAATACCTGCAAGATCTAGCAGCCATAGGGCCGCAGCCACTCCCCACAGTGGCTCAGGATGTGAAACTCAGGAACTCAGGATGTGAAAACACAGGATACTGGCCCCAGGTAGCAGAGATGTATATGAAAGGAATGATTTCAGTGAGCTCAGACGCTCGCATTTTCCCTTCCATAGAAAAATGCTTGTTGTTTTGTTGTTTAGTCCCTAAGTGGTATCTGACTCTCTGTGACCCCATGAATTGTAGCCCACCAGGCTTCTCTGTCCATGGAATTTTCCAGGCAAGAACACTGGAGCAGTTTGCCATTTCCTTCTCCAGGGGATCTTCCTGACCCAGGGATCAAACTCCCTTCTCTTGTACCGCCTGCATTGGCAGGAAAATTCTTTATCGCTGAACCACCAGGAAAGAAATTCCTTAATTTGAGATATCTGATTTCTTTTCATAAACAATAATCTCTTGATGTTCAGGCTACCTGTCTCTTTTTGTTAAACGTCTGTATAACCTGACCCCTCCCCTTGCCTTCTCAGAGCAGTTCTCTCAGGGTTACTTGAGATGTCACGTCCTGGGCTTAAGTCCTAAAAATTTCCACCAAACAAAACATAGCTCTCAACTTTTGGGTTGTGGCTATGCTTTTAAGTCGACAGAAATGCTAAGAGGGAAGGGGAAAATGTGATCTTCTGTGCAAGGGACATCTTTAAACAGGTAAGTAGGCTAATTCTCTCTTTTTTAAAATAATTTACTTTTGGCTGTGCTGGGTCTTCATTGCTGCCTAGGCTTTTTCTCTAGTTACTGTGAGTGGTTGCTACTCTCTAGTTGCAGTGCACAGGCTTCTTATTGCGGTGGCTTCTCTTGTTGCAGAGCACAGGCTTGACGGCAAGTGGGTTTCAGGAGTGGTGGGACATGGGCTCAGTAGTTGAGACTCAGGGGCTCCAGAGCACAGGCTCTGTAGCTGTGGCTCACGGGCTTAGTTACTCCACTACACGTGGGATCTTCCCGGATCAGGGATCAAACCTGTATCCCCTGCCTTGGCAGGCAGATTCTTTACCACTGAGCCACCAGGGAAACGCAGATGATTCTCTTTTTAAATTATAAATTTCCAACAGAAAGCCTGCTCTCTTCCCTGCTTTATCCTTCAGGAATCTTCAACCTCCCCCTTGCCAAAGCCTTTTTAGTTTCAGCTATTGAAGACGGCAGAAAAACCACCCAGTGAAAACCACACGATGAATAAATGATGGGCCTGAGTCATAAGGACCAAGAAGGTAGGAGAAAATTTAAGTCTTAAGCCCAAAACATATGTCACCACCTGACACTGAAGCAGAGTGCTTTAAAACTCAAATCGTGCCAGGAAATTTCAATAGCCGCGTTCCTTGCCTTGAGATGTGGACCTTTTCATTCTCGCAAGGGTTGGCATGGTACAGGTTGTTTCAAGAACCTGGAGGTGTTTAAGGAACAGGGAGAAGTCACGAATAGGGAAAGTAACTTTGCTGCTTCGTGACTCCACACACAGAACCCAGAGCTATTCCGGCCACACTTGGGTTGAAATAGAGATATTATGTTTTAAAATTAAGGCTGAGCTGCGGATTTACAGGAAGAGATGAAAGGAGGGAGCGAGAGAAGATACAAGAGAAAAAGAAAGAGAAAGAGGATCATTACTGATGCTGTTCCAATAAAAACCACCACAGCAGTGACCTGCTAGTTCTTCACTTACATAACCTGACAAGGGTATTTCGGTTTCCTGGTTGCTTGGCAACCTGCCTTTCATGTTTAAGCCATTTAAATGTATTCACCTTCTGAATTAGGTATATTCACAGACGACTGGGCAACAAGAAAGAGCTCCTGGCAGGCCAAGGGCTCCTAGGATGTGTGGAATCAACAGAGTGTGTGTTGGGGTTGGGGTGAGGGGGGAGTGGGTCTGGCCAGGGAGCCTTGCAGAGAACATTAGTGACACATTTAGGCCTGAACTGAGAAATTGAGATCAGCATAGAAAATCTTCCGCTGCTCCCAAACTGGGCTTCCATCAGGATCAAAGACTTCTTTCTGGCCCCTCTTCCTGATGCTTTCTTCTGCCTTTCCTGAGGCTTCCTGACACCCTCTGGCCGGTTTCTGTGGCCTGGGCTGACCGAGACAGCTGCCCAGAGACACACCCCACGGCCTCGGGCCTTCAAGCTCAGCTGCCCGGCCCCACCCTGCCCGATGAGGCCTGTGCTGGCGAAAGTGTAGAGCATCACTGTGCTTCCACGCAACTCCCCAGAAACAGGGAGGTCTCACCAGACCCCACACCACAGACAGCGACCCCACACATAGAGAGTTACTGAGCCCTGTCATTCCTGCCTCCAAAATAACTTTCTGAGTATTTCACATCCTCTCCATCCCTGTTCTTACAAAATATTCATGCCCCCCTTCCCACTGCCCTTAGGATAAAACTAAGACTTTCTTTTCATTGAAGTATAATTGCTTTCAAATGCTGCGTTAGTTTCTGTTGTAAAACAGTGAATCAGTGGTATGTATACATACATTTCCTTTCTCGTGAGCTTCCCTCCCACCCCCTCCATCCCACCCCCCTGGGTCACCACAGAGCCCAGAGCTGAGCTCCCGGTGCTATATATACAGCAGGTTCCCACTGTGCTGTGTGCGAAGTCGCTTTGGTCATGTCCAGCTCTTTGTGACCCCATGGACGGTAGTCCACCAGGCTCTTCTGCCCATGGGATTCTCCAGGCAAGAATACTGGAGTGGGTTGCCATGCCCTTCTCCAGGGGATCTTCTCAACCCACGTCTCAAGTCTCCTGCATCGGCAGGTGGGTTCTTTACCACGAGCGCCACCTGGGAAGCCCGTGCTATGCAGCCGGTTCTCACTATGTATTTTACAGCTGGTAGTGTCAATATCCTAATCTCCCCATTCGTCCCACCCTCCACTTCCCTCCCTGTGTCTACATACCCGTTCTCTACTTCTGCGTCTCTGTTCCTGCCCTGCAAATAGGTTCATCTGTACCATTTCTCTAGGTTCCATATATATGCATTAATAGGCAATATTTGTTTTTCTCTTTCCGACTTACTTCACTCTGTATGACAGTCTCTGGTTCCATCCATGTCTCTACAAGTGACCCAGACAACAAGGAATTACTGTACAGCACAGGGAATTACATTCACTATCTTGTGATAAGCTGCAATGGAAAATAATCAGAGAAAAAGAAATATGGATACACACACACACACACACACATATATATACATACATACACATGGGGTTTCCCAGGTGGTGCTAGAGATAAAGAACCTGCTGCCAATGCAGGACACACAGACACAGGTTCCATCCCTGAGTCTGGAAGGTATATATATATATCTTGAGAGTCCCTTGGACTGAAAGGAGATCCAACCAATCCTAAAGGAAACCAACCCTGAATATTCATTGGAAGGACTGATGCTGAAGCTGAAGCTCCAAAACTTTGGCCACCAGATGCAAAAAGCCGACTCATTAGAAAAGACCCTGATGCTGGGAAAGACTGAGGGTAGAAGGAGAAGCGGGTGACAGAGGATGAGATGGTTGGATGGCATCACCGACTCATTGAACATGCGTTTGAACAGACTCTAGGAGATAGTAATGGACAGGGAAGCCTGTGAGCTACAGTCCATGGGATCACAGAGTTGGACATGACTGAGTGACTGAACGACAACAACGTGTGGAGATATATGTATATATAGCCAAAATCACTTTGCTATATACCTGAAATTAGCACAACATTGTAAATCAACTATACTTCAGTAAAAATAAATAATAAACAGCCAAACTAGAAATTGAAGGCTTCTTTCTGGGCACAGGCCCTCCATGATGGGCACCCCCTGTCTTGGGAAGGCCACACCTGCCCTGACACTCCCCACGCACCCACCCAGCAGTGTGCAGCCTCCGGCTCAACAGGCTCAGCTCTGCCCCACAACGTTGGCTCTTCTTCTGACAGCACACCCTCTCTGCTTGACCGGCTCCAATGGACTTCAAGTTCAGCTCAAGCTTCACTCATCTCAGGGAAACCTCCCTGCTTACTTCCTTCTGACTTTGAATTAAATACCCCAGAGTCTGTGCTCCTTGGCCATCTGGCTCACAATTCTACTGCGGCATCAGTGCTTTGAGTCCACCCCGCCTCGCACGTCTTGCTTTTCTTCCCCGTCTTGAGCTGGAACACACTTCAAGGCACGAAAGACATCCACAGTCCTTCACTCCTCAGGCCCCAAGCCACAGTGCCTGGAGCCAACGGGCTTTGTAAAACTCAGGAAAGTATTTGAGACCTGAAATGTATATGTTGGCTCTAAAATATGAAACATTATTTGATGGCAATAGGTGTTTAATTGCCCCCAAATTAGAATATTATGTCAACTTCATTAATGGGTGAATTTAGTACTCATAAAAACTTTATTATCTTTGAAAGTCAGCGGCAGGTAAGATTTTCTCACTTCACAGACTTTTTGAGTGCGGACAATGTTGGCTAAGGAGTCATAGCCAACCATAAACTTAGTATCAGCCATAGCCCAATAACGGCAAAACAAACATGAAATTATTTCAAATTCAGTTTAAAAAGAAAAACGTGGGATATGAGGGCATTTTATTATGTTTAATATGATATATGATGACGGGGGCTCAAATTCTTAAAATGCTTTGAGCCTAAGAAGATCTCAAAATGGCCCTAATGATATCTATTTCATTCAATTTTGTTTCCAAAGAAACTAGCAATCAGCATAGTAACTGGGGCATGCACATGCAAACACATACACACAAACACAAATACACACAGATAAACACACACAGATAAACACACACACAAATATACATTTAAAAATGCCAGTGAAATGATGAAGGGAAGGGATAGAGAATTTGAGATGGACATGTACACGTTTTTATATTTAAAATGGATAGCCAACAAAGACCTACTGTATAGCAGAGGGAACTCTGCTCAATATTATGTCACAGCATGGACGGGAGGGGAGTCTGGGGGAGATGGATTCATATGTATGTGTGGCTGAGTCCCTTTGCTGTCCTCCTGAAACCATCACAACATTGTTGATCTGCTATACGCCAATACAAAATAAAATTTTTTTTAAAAATATGGGTTAGAAGAACAAAGCCTAGTGAGAGGAATATCACTCTGTCTGCAAATCACATGTGTGCAAACTTGTACGCTCAGCCATGTCCAGCTCTTTGTGACCCCATGGACAGTAGCCTGCCAGGCTCCTCTGTCCATGGAATTTTCCAGGCAAGGGTACTGGAGTGGGTAGCCATTTCCTACTCCAGGGGATCTTCCCATCCCAGGTATTAGATCTGTGTCTCCTGTGTCTCCTGCATTGGCAGATGAATTCTTTACCACTGAGCCACCTGAAAATCACATAAGCACTAATAGCAAGACTTTTTAAAGTTCTACGGGGCATCCTTTGAGACATGTCTTTGAAGTAGAATTAGATGAAGATGAGTAGCCTTAAATGGGCACAGAAAATTGGGGCTTATAAATAGATTTCTAAACTATGCATGTGCATGGATGAACTTGTAAATTAAGAGGAAGTTAATGAAATACTTCTTTTCCTCTTTCAGGCTTTAGAGACAGAAAGATTGATGGACACTAAAAGAAACAGAAAGACCTAGACAAATGGATAGGAGGGAGGGAGGTGACTCTGTGCTCATAGTGTAAGGATTCTATCATGCGAGAATTTCTGGCCATCAGTTATTGCTGAGCAGTGTATAGATTTAAAGTTCCCCAGAAAGCCATTTAATACAGGCCAAATGACAACTCACTAGTGCTTTGCTGTCAAACAATCCCTTAGGCCAAGCCAAGGAATTGTGTCAGAGGTGGGCCCTGCCGATTGCATGTAAATGGATATTTTAAAAATCAAGTCATCATTTAAATTTACTTGGAGAGCTCTCAATTTTGAAGCCCCCTGCTATGAATCTTTCTGAAAAGTTAGAATTCCTGCAGTTGCTTTTTGAAGTGAGACACGGCTACACGGGTAAGATTGGATTGCTGTAATGCACTTGAAGACAGCCCCTGAGGCTGTGAGGAGTAGGGCATGTAAACAGTGTTCCCATATGTCCTGAGTCAGCCAGCTCTCCCGTCTGAGATCTCGGTTATCATCTCAGCCCTGCGTGCACACTGTGGTCAGTCACTTAAGTTCTCTGAGGTTTATTTGCAAAACTGGGGGGAAAAATAGTACTGCGTGATGGATGTGTTAACTAACCTCACCGTGGTAATCATTTTGCAACATGGTTCAAAGCATAACGTTGCACACCTGAAACTCACATAATGTTATATGTCAATTATAGCTCAGTAAAGCCAGAAAAAAATAGTACATCATAAAATTGTTGTCCAAATTAAATAGGATAAACAAGTAAAGCCTGTTTTCAAAGAAAAAAGCACACACTAGATTGTTCAATAAATGTAACTAATTAAATTGCATAATTACTAATTAAGGATTATTATTATTATTATTATTTGGGCTTCCCAGACGGTGCTAGTGGTAAAGAACCTGCCTGCCAATGCAGGAGATACAACACTGAGTTGGGAAGATGACCTAGAGGAAGGAATTCCAGCCACTCCAGTATTCTTACCTGGAGAATCCCAAGGACAGAGGAGCCTGGCAGGCTACAGTCCACGGGGTTGCAAAGAGTCAGACATAACTGAAGCGATGTAGCATGCATATTATTATTCACGCCATAGTAAATTAAATGAATGAATGAATTATTGAAAAGGCTGTATCAAGTTTGAATGAGAACCATTCAGATTCGACTTCAAAAACTTTTCCCTAAAACACAATATAAAAAGATAGGAATAGAGAAGAGTGAGTTTTATATTAATCATGTGATATTACTATATTATATTCTGCTCCATGCAGGCGGGGTGGTGTCCATAATCGTTAAAACAAAGCGTTTTCAGCTAGTCAAATGGACTGGGATCTAAGATAGGGTGACCAACCATCCTGATTTGCCCAGGACAGTCCCTTTTTTTCAGCACTGAAAATCCCAGAATCCTTCAGTCTCGGGCAAACCAGGACAACTGGCCACCCTAAATTTTAATCTTGCTGTTTCACCTCTAACTTTACCTTGTGTAAGTTATTTACAGCCAGTCTCAATTTCTTCAGTAGTCAAATAGGGAGAATAACAATAATCCCACTTCATTATGCTCTTGTGAGAATTAGAGGAGGTGACATGAATGGCTAGCGTGATCCAGACCCCTAGGAAGTCCTTGAGAAATGATAACTCTTTGTAAGGCCCGGTGAAATCAGGGTGTCTCTCAACACAGCCCAGAAGATGTTAAATCTGCTCACAGCTAGTGAGAAACCCAGCACTGGGTCACCAGGTTGCCTTTCCCTCCGTTCTGGAGAAGCAAAGGGGACCCTAGGAGACCGCATCCTGGAGACAGCCCCCCAAAAGAACAAGGCAAGAGGAGGAGGCTGATGGGAAAAGATGAGAATTTCCACTGACACAGAAATATCTTCCATGGTAATCAGCACTGACGGGAAAAGGAAATAAGGGGAATTTATGTGACAGTTTAATAGGGTTTTGTGAAATATGATATTATTTTAAAGTTTGCCTGAGTGAGGCAGACAGCACATTAAGGTGACTCCAGCTCTAAAAATATGACAATACTGTATTTTAAACTCTGAAATCTGCCCCACTGTTTCTCTGCTGTATTAGGAAGAGCATTATGTATTTATATTATCCATACATAAGTACATATTGCAGTGTGAGGCCCATTTACATGCGGAGTCTGTCCACAGGCAAAGTGAAGCATGAGCCAAGGTATATGAAGTCTGGATATTACATGAGAACTTTAAATTTTTACCCACAAAGAACCATCTTTTTTCCCCTACCATTGCTGTTTTTTTCATGGTCTCTTTTCTACCATACAAAGGAAGAAAGGGGTTTTCAGTGTGAGTTTCTCTCCCAGGCAATTTTACAAGTACCCACCAACAGCCTAGTGGGGTGACAAGTTCCTTCTTGAAAGAGGATTCATACTGAGCACCTCCCTGGTCACAACAACACTGAACAACACCCCTTCCATTGATGTGTGGATGCATGCTCCGTCTCTAAGTTCTGTCCAACTCTTTGTGACCCAGGCACTATAGCCCACTAGGGTCCTCTGCCCATAGAATTCCCCAGGCAAGAATACTGGAGTGGGTTGCCATTTCCTTCTCCAGAGGATCTTCCTGACCCAGGGATCAAATCTGGCAGGCAGATTCTTTACAGTTGAGCTACCTGGAAAGCCCTCTTCCATTGAGGAAGTCTGCCTTTTATTTTTATTTTCATTTTAAGATTTGCACATTAAAAATGCAGAAAAAGAAAAAGCGTTCATCTGCCAGGGTAACTAAGGAGGGTGAGGATGGAGGGCTCAGAGGTGGACCTCAAATCACCAAGTCCTGAAATCTTTGGGGAGTGAGGAAGAGCTCCTTGGAAATAGCAAGCATGGCAGCCCCCCCAGTAGATGAGAGGCAGTACTAACCCACAGCACAGGGTGATTTAGAGCCGGCTCATCTGTGAGATTAACATGCCAGGAACCAGTTACTCTGAAATGTCACTTGTATAAAATGAGCTTGTAAATTGTAATATAAAATAATATAATGAGAGAAACCTTTGGGACCCGATAAGAAATAATGAAAATGGAGACGTGGAAATTCAGAACTTGTCAGCACTGACCACGAGAAATTTCCCTCGCATTTTAGGAGTCTGGTACAGTTATTTAGACCAGTCCATCAGGCTGTGAGAACACCCATATCTTTAAAGCCAGCTCTCCTTGCTCCAAGTCTCTGTGCTGACCAAGCCATCTTCTCGGGTATATTTTGGTATCCTGAGTGGATAACTTATCAGCTCTGGGAGCCCCCCAGGGGGAGTGACCTCATCCCGTTCTATGTAAAAGTATGCACAAATACATGAGTGTGTGTATTTAATTATAAATTAATAAACTTGATACTGATTTCTTAAATCCATTTCTTGGGACTTTGGTCCATATAATCCAATCCACCTGGAAGAATGGATAGAGTCGAGTTTCCCAGACTGGAAAGCAAAGAAAAGCTTAGGGCTGAACTCATGGTAGGTCTGGCCCCATTAGGCTCAACCAGAAAAACCAAGCCAGCACAATTCTCATAACATGATAATTATGATTCTTTCTCTAAGTATTAGGCCCACCCTGCCTGACTTTCCCACATGGAGAGTATTACAAGCTACTATGGTCTAGTTCTTGTATCCTCTATGACCTACTCCTCTCCTTCTGTCACCATCCACAGGATGAGCTCAGGCTTCCCCAGTGGCTCAGCTGGAAAGTACCCACCTGCCATGCAGGAGACACAGGAGTTGCAGGTTTGATCCTCAGATCAGGAAGACCCCCTGGGGGAGGAAATGGCAACCCACTCCAGTATTCTTGCCTGGGAAATTCCATGGACAGAGGAGCCTGGTGGGCTAGTCTGTGGGGTCACAAAGAGTCAAACATGACTGAGCATGTGGGCACACACACATAGGATGAGTTCATCCAAGGGCAACTCAAGGAGACTTCCCTGGTCCAGTGGTAAAGACTCCATGCCTCCAGTGCAGGGTGCGCAAGTTCGATTCCTGGTCAGGGAAGTAAGATCCCCCAAACTATGTGGTGCAGCATTGAAAAAAAAAAAAAAGGAAAAAGAGGGAGGGTGGCAACTCAAGATTTAATAGCTATTAAGTGAAAAATTAACTGTACATGAAAAGACTCCAGTCTTTCTCCTTGACTACATGGAGGTCATCCCTAGGCTCCAGAAACGTACTTCCTAATAAAAGTGATTTTGTTTGCCTGGGGATTTTGCCCTTTGGACAGCCTAACAGTGAGATTTATGACAGGGAAAAAGCTCTGGGCCAGACAGTATCACTTCTGACTTTCAGAGGATCTGAGTTAACAGGTCAGCCACATGTACAGTAAGTGATCAAACCCCGTAAAAACTCAGGACACCAAAGTCTTGGGTGGGCTTCACAAGTGTGCAGTATTTCCTGGGTGTTGTCATACATCTTGGCAGGGAGTATGTACTGTTGTCCATGACTCCACAGGGTTAAGACTAGCCAAGTCTCTGCATATGGACCCCTCTTGGGTGGGTCCTTTCCCTGTAATAAACTATCACAGTAAGTATAATAGCTTTCAGTGAGTTCTTTCATTCCTCCAATAAATTATCAAAATAGAAGTGGCATTGGGGCACTCCCAAATTTGCAGTTAGTATCAGAAGGGAGAGCAACTTGGTGGGGACTGTTCCCCCAGACTTGGAAATTGCACTAACTCTGAGTGATGGCATTCACCAAACACTGACCCCCTTCTCATCCTGCTTATAACCCTCCCTGATTCTGACCTCCATCCTTCTTCTCCTTTGTCCCATCGAGTTCCTAGCTCAGCATCCAAGTTCAAAACACATCTCATATCCTCAGCTAAAACCATGGCACCTCTCTAGCATAATTCTATTCTCTATCTGCTCATGGAGCCATTGGTCACCGTAGATGAAAACCTGCTCAAATCCAACCCTAATATAGGAACCACCAGCCTGTCTCAGGCAGTGTGGCCACCTGATGTGATCAGACTCAGGATGTGTCCAGTCCTTCTCTGAATAGAGAAGACTTCGCTCTTCTGTTTCCAGCATTCACTTGACCTTACCACTGGTCAGGGCTCCTTGTTGATTACAGTGTTCTTCCATTTCCCCTTCACCCACGAGCCCTAAACTTAAGTCTTATACCCTTTTCTGTCACATAGTAAGCTATGAAATAATAGGGAGTGGCAGGGGTGGGTAACACAGAGAAAAAGCCAGAATGCTGAGTATACTGTCCTAGGACCAGCCTAGGGCTGCACATGAGACTGTATTTCTTCACTGAATACTGACAAATACATACCCCTTCCTGTGGTCAGCACACACTACCCACATTCCCTGCATCAAGCACCTTGCAGGGCTCTGCAGACAGACCAGTGAAAAGGTTGACATGGCCTGAGAAAGGGAGAGTTCAGGGAACTCAACATGATTCTATAAATCATCATCAAAAGTTCCATACCTTTCAAGGAAAACTGTTGCCCAACTTCAGTCTCACCAGGAATCAGACATGCATCCTTAGATTTAGCCAAAGACAAGGGCAAGCATTGCATCCCAAGTGGCTGAGTATCAAGTAGGTGTGGCTGATTCCCCAAAGGTAAACGAAGAATAAGTGGCTTTAGAACCAGAAAATAACAGTAGATTAAGGAGCATTTGGGCTTCCCAAGTGGCTCAGATGGTAAAGAATCTGCCTGCAATGGAGACCTGGGTTCAGTCTCTGGGTAGGGAAGATCCCCTGGAGGAGGGATGGGCAACCCACTCCAGTATTCTAGCCTGAAGAATCCCATGGACAGAGGAGCCTGGTGGGCTACAGTCCATGTGGTCACAGAAGAGTCAACACGACTGAGGGACTAACACTTTCACTTTCAAGGAGCATTTAATGTGTGTCCATGATTGACTATGCACTTTGTTTCTTTTAACACACATTGTCCTCAGAAAGCAGCTCAGAATAAAGGTGCTATTGTAATCACCATCCTACAGATCATGATAGTTAAGTGACTGGCCCAAAGTCATTCAGAAAATGAGTAAGAGAAGCTGGATTTCGACTCAGGCAGACTGTCTCCTGAGTCCACGTTCTTAATTAAGCTCTGCAACATATTGGGTTGCTCGGGGTGAAGAATCCACCTGCAAATGCAGGAGACGCAAGAGATTCAGGTTCAATCCTTGGGTCAGGAAGATCCCCTGGAGGAGGAAATGGCAATTCGCTCCAGTATTCTTGCCTGGAAAATTTCATGGACAGAAGAGTCGTGGGCTACAGTCGATGGAGTCTCAAAGAATCGGACAAAATCGAGGCACTGAGCACACATATTGGGTTGGCCAAAAAATGCATTTGAGTTTTTCCATAACATGTTACAGAAAAACCTGGATGCACTTTTTGGCCAACCCAATGTTAGAGGCAAGTCAGTTCCAAAGAAAGTCTCATGAGTGGAATACCCATGGTTGAGGACACACTGACAAAGGAACAAGAAAGAAATTAAAAAGAGAGTCAAGGAAAATGAGGGGTTCCTTGTTGACCAGACAGATGCAAGAGGCCACTGACTGTGAGTGGTGACCCCAGCTTACAGGTCCAGGATCTGACTCACCCCATTCCACAGTCAGACTGTTCTGTAACTCCCATCATTACCTGCATTGCCCGAGGGGCTAGGATGGAAAAGTGGATAAATCAGAACAATCCATCACCAACCGTGTATAAACAAGACACATCGCATGCCCTGAAGCAGGGGCTGCCTGGATCACGCACAGTCTCCGTCATATGTTCTTGCTATTACTTTTAGGATATTTAGATAAATGCAAGAATTACAGTCAAATATGCAGACCTCTAGGGTGTTCATGAAAATGAATCCATGAAACACAAAATTACACTTATCTTCAGAGGCTTTGTCATAAATCAACGAAGTTTCCTCGCCAAGATGCAAATCCTACTTCACCCCGAATTCCTATTGGTATCAGTAAGTGTTTACATGCTTAATTGGAGATGCCTGTGGGTTAGAATTGAGAAAAGCTAAAGTTACATTTCTGGCTTTGCTTTGAACAACTATTGGGATCTTCACCAAGACAAGTAACCATTCTGGACCATAGTCTCTGTTCTAATTGGAAATCAAGTCAAGCTTGAATAGGAGACTCCCTTGCAAGCCTCTGAAGTGGAGTCAAGTTCCATTCTAACTACTTGTGCCAGTGGGCCTTGCCTCAGGTAGGAAGGAGGTTAAGTTCAGGTATTCAGAGCTTCTCTGCTGGGAGAAGCCCTGTACTAAGCACTTTGCACATGTAATTTCACTTAATTCTCACCATAACAAAGCAAAAGAGTTTTATTGACTCCACTTTAAGTAAAATAAATGGCTGACAGATGTTAATTGTGCTCATGGACAGACTTCTCGTAAATCGCACAACAAAAACTTCAATCTGGGCTTCCCTGGTAGTCTAGTGGTTAAGAATACCCCTTGAAAAGGAGGGGAGACGGGTCTGATCCCTGGTGTGGCAAGATCCCACATGCCATGGAGCAGCTGAGTACATGTGCCACGACTACTAAGCCGTGCTCTGGAGGTGGGAGCCACCACCATTGAGTCCACGTGCCACAACTATGGAGCCCGTGCACCCTACAGCTTGTGCTCCACAGCAAGAGAAGACACCACAGTGAAAAGCCCACACACCACAACCTGAGAAAGCCCACGTGCAGCAGCAAAGGCCCAGCACAGCTGAAAACTAAAGATAAATACAGAAAGCAGTGTTTAAAAAAAGACACTTAAAGCCAGACCTGAATGTGAGACCAGGCAGACTCTGGTCTTTCCACGTCACGCTGTGTCTCACCTAGGGCTTCTTCTCTAATACTGACATGTTTGACCGAAGGCTCCTGACCCTGTGATGCTCAGAGTCCCCACCTCGGTCTTGGGTTCTTGTGCCTGGTCTATTGGCCTAAAATCCCATTCTGCTTCCTGCAATCTTTGGGTTACCGTCAACCTGCCTGCCTTCACTCCCTTCTTCTCAGCACTGCTAAGTGGCTTCTATTTCATCTCTGACTTACAGGACTTCCTGACACCACCACTCATGAAGCCAAACCACTGGTCTTGGCCTTCAAGGGCAAGTCCAGTACCATCTCCACCCCAACCCTAGACTATTTCTGCCTGATCACTGCTTGTGCCCCAGCTTATCAAGGCTACTTTCTCTGTCCATGGGAGCAGGGCTTCCAAATGTTGGAAGGGTCTCAAAGCCTCTCTGGGGAAAGTAAGTCTCCACGTTATAAGAGGCACACAGACTCAAAGCAAATTGCATGTGGAAATTCAGCCTAGAGAATTTTAAGCAGAATTATCACCAAACTTTTCAGGATGTATGGATTAAACCACAAGGAATTAATGAGAAGAGGGTTGATGGGGTCTATTTATGAAGGTAATAATCCTTTGGGCTTCCCTGGTGGCTCAGTAGTAAAGAATCCCCTGCCAATGCAGGAGACGGAAGTTTGATCTATGGGTCAGGAAGATCCCCTGGGAAAGGAAATGGCAACCCACTCCAGTACTCTTGCCTGGGAAATCCCATGGACAGAGGAGCCTGGCAGGCTATATTTCACAGAGTCACAAAGAGTCAGACATAACTTAGTGACTGCTGCTGCTGAGTCACTTCAGTCGTGTCCGACTCTGTGCAACTCCATAGACGGCAGCCCACCAGGCTCCGCCGCCCCTGGGATTCTCCAGGCAAGAACACTGGAGTGGGCTGCCATTTCTTTCTCCAATGCATGAAAGTGAAAAGTGAAAGTGAAGTCGCTCAGTCGTGTCCGACTCTTCGTGACCCCATGGACTACAGCCAACCAGGCTCCTCCGTCCATGGGATTTTTCCAGGCAAGAGTACTGGAGTGGGGTGCCATTGCCTTCTCCAAACTTAGTGACTAAACAACAACAAATATATATATATGTGTGTGTGTGTGTATATATGTATATGTACTCAGTCACTTTATATTATACATACAAATGTACACACACATACACACACACATATATATATATACGTATGTATAATACAAATATTTAGTGTATGAAGTCCATACCGAGGATTGGCCACTGTGAGCCAGATCTTGAGAGTGGGGGAGAAGGCATTCTAGGTTGAGTGGACCCCAGGTGGAAATCATGCAGACAACTCACTCCAATCAAGCATCCTGTTTTTTATCACTTTCTGAAAACTGACCTTGCTAAGGTTCCCAGTGACCACTCACTGCTTTTACTGCAGTGGAATCCTTTAGGGCCTCATTGTTCTCTATCTGCCAGCAGCATCTAGCACAATTCACGTCTCCTTAAAACATGCTCTTTTCCAACCTGCAGCCAGGCTCATCTTCCTCCTGCCTCTCCCGTTGCTCCTCTCAGCCCCCCTAACCCCACTGCACCATATGCTATCTCTCAGCTTTCTCCTCTGCCCACAGTGGTCAGTACCACAATGATCTTGCCCCATCCCCAGGCTTTCAATACCGTCCGAATGCTGATGACACTCAAGATCACGTCTTCGGTCTTGACCTCTTCTCTGAACTCCAGATCAACAGATCCCAGCACCTTCACTCTAGTGAAGACAATGTGTATATGCCTTCCACACTCAACTTGTTCTCAGCTTGTACCCTACTATACGCACACCACCACAGGCAAGTCCCTGATATGGGCATGGTGGGGGCTGTAAAGGTCTCTTCCCCTAAAGACCCGCCTAGTGGAGAGAGCAGAGTTAGGTTAAGCAGAGTCACCAATTACTCAGCACTAAAGCCAACTGAGATGAGCCCTGGGAGCAGAGAGGCAGAGACAGAGAGCATAAATCAGCTTGCATTGGAACAAGGCGGTATATTCTGGGCAACTGCCACTTATCTTGGCCTTAAAAAATAGAAGTGATAGGAAGATGAGGAGGAGTCTGAGAAATGGAATGTACTGATTCATGAGACCTACCGGGTAACTACAGAGTGAGTCTCCAGCCCAGGCCACAAGGAAGAGTCACCCATGGTGTTCAATACCAGCTTAACAGGCAGAAAATACAATTCTAATTAACACATTAGCTACGCCCCATATGTTTTGATGTATTATATTTCCGTTACTCTTCCCTTCAAGACATTTTGAAATTTCAGGGTGATTTTCTTAATGAAGAATTAAGTTTCTAAATATTTTTATGATTGATATGGAATTAAGTTGCCCTCCACTCATAAAACCTGGCCTGTTTGTAACTGATTCTATGAAACTGCCTGAGAATTTTTCTTCTCTGATCTACAGTATGGTTAGATTTTGCAAACCTATTTGTTGGAGGTGGAGTTCTATGTATACCAATCAGACATATTTGTTGAAATTACCCACAATATAAATTGATCCATGTCTCCTAATAATCCTTTCTAGTTCTGCTCTGTTGGTAGGCACAGTAATAAATAATAGTTATATTTAGGTACCAAATATAAAGAGGTAGTCCTCTTTATCCATATTAATAATTCATTTAAACTTTCTCTCATCTGATATTGATATTATAACTCAAGCTTGTTCTTGGTTTATATTTTCAGACTTTCTCTAAGGGTCACCTTAAGTATGTGTCTTATTAAGAGGATAAAAAGCAATTTCTCTTTTATCAACCTAATACTTACAATCAAAAGTATATAACTTTAATCTGATTACATTTATTGGTATTACTGATATGTATATACACTCACTTTAACCAACTTATTTTGTGTCCACTTCTTTTTTTTTTCTTTGCTGCTTTTTTTCATCTATTTCTGGATTCTGCTTCAACTGATGAAGTTTAATATATTCTGCTCTTTTCTTTCTCAGTTTCAAAATTATAGATTTTCATGTCTGTGCTTTAGTTATCTCTATACCGTAAATCTTCTAAACAAATTTTAATTATTCACAATATATCCCCACCCCTACAAACATGACAGGAAATTTCACATATTTTAAGTACCCATTAAATGCTGTCTTCTTGTTATTGCTATCTAGGGTTTATTTTTACCATGTTAAACAATAAATTGTTTTTTGTGACCAATGCTTGTCATAGTTTTCTTATCAAATTATCAGTTTCTGTGATCACCATCATTTCTCCTACCCCATCCTGCAATCTCTTGTTTACCACTCTTACTGAGGTAGACTTCTTAATTGGTCTCTTATTGAGGGTCTTACTGGGAAATTCTCATCTTTCATTATTTAAAAATCTGCACTTAGTTCATCCTCTTTTAAAACATTGTGTCTCATTGCTGATCAGTTTCCTTCAGTTTAATTGTTGTTTTTTCTGAAAGTTATCTGTGGTTTTCTTCGGCTATTTTTAAAAAGCTCTCTCTATCCTGTTCTTCTGCTGTATGAAGACGGTATTCCTAGGTGCTGATTCATTTTTGTTTCTCCATTTTTAGTATTTAGAATGCATTTTTGAAAGATTCAAGTCTTTCTCCTGTCCTGCAAACTTCTAACCTATTATTTCTTCAAATATCACTTCTCCACCATTCTTTCCGTTCTCTCCTTGAAGTTCTTTACATGAACGCTGGGGTCCTTCAGTATGTGCTCTGTATCTCTGCCTAATCTTTAATGGAGATATTTTATCTCTTTTTCAGTACTTTGTACTGGGTGAATTTCTTCAAATTCATTAATTCTCTCTGCATCTGTCTCTAGGATTGAATTAGTCCCATTCGCTTGTTTTGAATGAACTGTGTCTTTCATGTGCACGATTTCTAATTAGCTATTTTTCACACCTACCTCTTTTTGTTTCATGTGTTCTTGTTCTCATCTGGGACTATTTCTTCATTTATCATTTTATGCATGCTGAATATAGTAAGTTTAAAATCAATAAGATATTTTCATGTATTTGCTATGATTTAAGTGAATCTGTTGTTGTTGCTTAGTCACTAAGTCACGTCTGACTCTTTTGCAACCCCATGGACTGCAGCCTGCCAAGCCCCCCTGTCCTTCAGTATCTCCTGGAGTTTGCTCAGATTCGTGTCCATTGAGTCACTGATTCCATCTAGCCATCTCATTATCTGCCGCCCTTTTCTCCTTTTGCCTTCAATCTTTCCCAGCAACAGAGTCTTTTCCAGTGAGTCGTCTCTTTGCATCAAGTAGCAAAAATATTGGACCTTCAGCTTCATTATCAGTCTTTCCAAAGAATATTCAAGACTAATATCCTTTAGGGTTGACTGGTTTGATCTCCTTGCAATCCAAGGGACTCTCAAGAGTCTTAAACAGCACCACAGTTCAAAAGCATCAATTCTTCAGCACAAAAGGCACATAGTCACACATATATACACTTTTTATGTACATAATTTCAGGCTCTCACAGATGAAAGAAATCCACCATGGGTCCCACTGATCTAAAATCTCTAGCATAAGGACCTTTAGATCTATGAGAGTGTAACAGAGGAATCAGAAATGAGGAGTCATGAGACTTAAGAACATATTTCCCCTTCATTGATCCTCCTCCATATGATAAAGCCTATAAAAACCAAGTTATCAGTGTGGGGATGCTTTAGAAAATGCCACCAGTGGGCATAAGCATCAGTTGTATACTATGACCCTTAAACCAACATGGTTCTCACACACACAAAAAATGCTTTGTTAGAATTAATCTCAAAAATATACAAGCGGCTTATGCAGCTCAATTCCAGAAAAATAAATGACCCAATCAAAAAATGGGCCAAAGAACTAAACAGACATTTCTCCAAAGAAGACATACAGATGGCTACCAAACACAAGAAAAGATGCTCAACATTACTCATTAGCAGAGAAATGCACAAATGAGGTGCCATCTCACGCCAGTCAGAATGGCTGCTATCAAAAAGTCTACAAACAATAAATACTGAAGAGGGTGTGGAGAAAAGGGAACACTCTTACACTGTTGGTGTGAGTGCAAACTAGTATAGCCACTATGGAGAACAGTGTGGAGATTCCTTAAAAAACTGGAAATAGAACTGCCATATGACCCAGCAATCCTGCTGCTGGGCATACACACCGAGGAAACCAGAATTGAAAGAGACACGTGCACCCCAATGTTCATCGCAGCATAGTTTTTAATAGCCAGGACGTGGAAGCAACCTAGATGTCCATCAGCAGACAAATGGATAAGAAAGCTGTGGTACATATAAACAATGGAACATTATTCCACCATTAAAAAGAATGCATTTGAATCAGTTCTAATGAGGTAGATGAAACTGGAGCCTATTATACAGAGTGAAGTAAGTCAGAAAGAAAAACACCAATACAGTATATTAATGTATATATATGGAATTTAGAAAGACAGTAATGATGACCCTATATGCAAGACAGCAAAAGAGACACAGATGTAAAGAACAGAATTTTGGACTCTGTTGGAGAAGGCGAGGGTGGGATGATTTGAGAGAATAGCATTGAAACATGTATGTTATCATATGTGAAATAGATCGCCAGTCCAGGTTTGATGCATGAGACAGGGCACTCAGGGCCAGTGCACTGGGATGACCCTGAGGGATGGGATGGGGAGGGAGGTGGGAGCGGGATTCAGGAGCGGGGACGCATGTACACCCATGGCTGAGTCATGTCAATGTATGGCAAAAACCACTACAATATTGTAAAGTAATTTGCCTCCAATTAAAATAAATTAATTAATTTAGAAGGAAAAAATGCTTTGCTGAGTACCCATTCAGGGTGTTCTGTTTCAGGACCATGCTTCATACCATGTATTTTGTCCAGTTTAGGAAATAAAATGGGGCTTCCCAGGTGGTGCAGCGGTAAAGAATCTGCCTGCCATGAACATTGGGGTGCACGTGTCTCTTTCAGATCTGGTTTCCTCGGTGTGTATGCCCAGCAGTGGGATTGCTGGGTCATATGGCAGTTCTATTTCCAGTTTTTTAAGAAATCTCCACACTGTTCTCCATAGCGGCTGTACTAGTTTGTATTCCCACCAACAGTGTAAGAGGGTTCCCTTTTCTCCACACCCTCTCCAGCATTTATTGCTTGTAGACTTTTGGATAGCAGCCATCCTGACTGGCAACATTGTTAAGTAATTAGCCTCCAACTAATAAAATAAATAAATAAATAACAACAACAACAAAAAGAATCTGCCTGCCAATGCAGGAGATGCAGGTTCAATCCCTGGGTCGAGAAGATACCCTGGAGAGGGAAATGGAAACCCACTACAGTATTCTTGCCAGGAGAATACCATGGACAGAGGAGACAGGTTGGCTAGAGTTCATGGGGTCACAAGAGAGTTGGACACAATTGAGCAACTAGGCACACACAAAGGAAATAAAATAACTTATTCACTTCCCTAGAAGACTTCTGAGTCTTGCAATAATTTCTCTCTTTGTCCTCATGGCATATGCTGTCATTTATATCTATACCATAACAGAGGTTGTCAAAAGGACATAAGGAACTGTCTAATATACCACAAAATCAAGGCAGTCAGTGTACTAATACTAACAGATTCTATAGAACAGCCTTGGGACAAAGTTTTGAACCTAATTCTAGCCCCCTGGAAGATACATTCTGAATCTGAGATAGATTTTTAAGCACAGTCCACACAGCCTGGATGTCCCCAAAGAACATGAGTCACTTTTAGGATCATAACACTTAATTGTTAGAAACAATCGAGCAGCCCATCCTCGCCTCATTTTACAGATGGATAAGACAGTAGACATTTTCCCCTGAGACCATATAATTAGTTTCTGACAGAACTGACACTGCACCTCTCAGAAGAAGTTATTCTAGGATTTGGGAAACTAGACATTTCATGAATGCTTCTGTCATAGTGTGGAGAATGTGAAGAAATGTGGTTTGCAACATTATTCTAAAGAGTAGTCCTAAGAAGAAATGGAAAGGTGTTCATGAGGGAAGGATGGTGCTAGGAAAGACATAAAGCAAATTGAACAATCTAATGTGGTGCCAGCACGGTAAAGTGATCAAAAGCATGGATCCTGGCAGCCTGCCACACTTGAGTCCTGGCTCCACTGCTTGCCAGGAACTTTAGTTCTCACTTGTATGTGCCTCAGTTTCCCCATCTATAAAATGGGTATGAAAATTGGATGGTCATCGTAGGGTTGTTACCACCATTAAATGTATGAATGTTTAAAGATCCCTTGAAATGTCGTCTGACCCAGACATACAAGTATTTGTTAAATAAGTATTTATTTGTCCCACTCCAGCCTTAAACAACTTCTATTGCATTAGCTGGAAAGGACAGTTCTCATACATAACGTCAGAATCTTCAGGTCTTCCTAAATTTATGAAGTGGGGCTGGATGAAGAAAGTGGAGGAGGCCTGTATCTCTGCCATGGTAAGATAAATTTCTTGAGAAGAACTAGAGAGAAAACCTGAAAGCAACACATTAAATCAAGAACTTGAGCAACTTTACAGAAATAATTGCTGCCAGGCTAGGGGACACAAAAGGCTGAAGGAATATAAGGTGACTTTCTTCACAACGAGCAAGGAATCTGCTCAGCTTTGATTCAAGCTTCTCTAGAGGAAGAAAAACGTTTTTTTCTTAAATTATGAAAAGGCGCTGCAATCAGTCTTCCATTATCACAGGGATAAAATATCAATTTTTGTCAGGATAAAACGAAGCACAGATTGGCCCTGATAGGGAAAATTAAATTTCTGGCCTCCACTTGATTTGATATTTATCATTCCTTTACTCCAGAAATGTTCTGTCACAAAACATTTAAAAAAAAAATGTATTCATCACACACCAAACAAACTTAAAGGCTCTTGGAAAGCAGAACTGACAAATAACAGGTGTGACTGAGAGAAAATCAAAGGGTTGAGTGAGAAAAGGGATAAAGGGAAAAAATCAGAAATATAAATAATCTCAGGGAGTTCTGCAAAGAGAAAAGTGGGTGTAGAGAGAAACTGCACCGATGAGTTTCACATGTGAGAGGCAAAAATTCCATCACCCACTCTCTGAAACAGGGCTACCCAAATGGTCACTTTCAATCCCTCTTGCAGACGGTTGCTGAGACAACCGCATCCTTCATCCCAGATTACGCATATCTACCACAAGTACAATATCCTCATCACCTCCTCCTTCCCAGCCTTCCCCCCTCAAGGGTATCAGAATTCAGGGAACTCAAAACTGGTTCCTCAAAATGAACTCTCCTGTCAAAAAATTCAGACCATCATATGTCAACCAGAATAGCTTAGACGAATCTCTTCCATCTGTTCTAAGAAATCAGAATCAGGGTCTTAATTCTAGTTAATGAATTTTTTCCATCCATTTGGACAGTGACATGGCCCTTGTTTCAGGTATTATCACTTGTCTCTTGTAGAAATGAGACTTGACTTTCTTCCACTTAGAAGGGCAGCTCTTGAAGTGTAAATAAATCAATGCTATCTATCTATCTATATGTGTGTGTGTGTGTGTGTGTGTGTGTGTGTGTGTGTGTATGTGACATATAAGTCAGTGAGGCTACTTCAGGTTGTCTAGCACTAGAGCTAAGAGCACTAATCATACAAGCATGAACGGGGCCACTGAACTGAATTAGGACAAGCTCTTACATCGAGTTAATGTGCTATACACCAATTCAATTTAAATAAAGACACTGTGGCCTTCCCAGGTGGCTCAGTGGTAAAGAATCTGCCTGCCAATGCAGGAGACACAGGAGATACCGACTTGATCCCTGGTTTGGGAAAATCCCCTGGAGTAGGAAATGGCAACCCATTCTAGTATTCATGCCTGGAAAATCCCATGTACACAGGAACCCCACAGGCTAAAGTTCATGAGGTCCCAAAGGGTCGATATGACTGAGCATACATGCGTGATACTATCTTATAGAGAGGGCGTGCTCTGTTATATAACTTAAAGAATAAAAAAAGGTGGTGGGCAAATGGTCCCTGTCTGTAAGGAGATGATAAATATCAGAACTAAGAAGCTAGGGATATGCATTGCTATTGCTATAAAAAAATGTTTAAAGAAGTTATACCTAAAAGTACAAAATAAATAATGCGTGATTTCAAGTAGGGAGCAGGAATCAGTAGAGTTCTTAGGAGAATAGATAGTTTCTAAAACAAAATGTGTAGAAAATCATTCCAATCAGAATGAGACAGGGAAGATGCATTAAGATTTCAGATTAAGGCTGCACATGGTATATGTAGCATGACCGCTAAGTCGCTCAGTCATGCCCAACTCCTTGTGACCCTGTGGACTGTAGCCCACCAGGCTCCTCTGTCCATGGGATTCTCCAGGCAAGGATACTGGAGTGGGCTGCCATGCCCTCCTCTGGGGGCTCCTCCCAACCCAGGGATAAAACCTATTCTCTTACTTCTCCTGCATTTGCAGAAAGGTTTTTTTTTAAATCATCAATCCCACCTGGGAAGCCCAGTATATGTAGAGGACAAGCCAATAGGACCTCAGAATGATTAAAGCTTCTAGGACTTCTTTGAGCCCCTGGACTCAGAGTCTTACAAACTGTGAACATGGGCAAACTACTTAAATTGTGAGTACCTACTTCATACGGTTATTAAAGTCACTTAACACAATGCCTAACCCAGAGTAAACATTCATCCATATTAGCTATTTTAATGGCTAAGATACATAGAGTTGGGTCTAACATCACGGAGAAACTCAAATTTCAAACTGTTATGAAGTCTGTCACTGAGAAAAAGCCAATAGTGGGGTTTGAAGAGAAAGATAATTTCTGAGTATGCAGGTTTTAACTGGAGATCACAGAGACTGCAGGTGTGGGATGAGTTAAGATGCTCTAAAGGTTCAGATGAAGAGGAATAAGCACCACACGAAAGCAGGGGTCGTGGGAATAGAAAAGGGGGAGGCTCACTTGAAAGGAATCTTGTAGGACATACAGATTAGGCACTGATTGTGGAGTAAGAGGAAGGATAGTCAACTCTGATTACAAAATTGTGGGTCTGAGTAGCTTGGATAATGGTGGGATCACATTAAAGAATGAGCGTGAGGAGCTAATGGGGTGGGGGAGGTCACCAATCTGATTTTCACCATGCTGCCTCTGGGGTACATTGAAGAAGCAGGGGGAGCTCTCTAGCAAGGAATTTGGAAATCCAAGTCAGTAATTTGAAAGAAAAATCAGAGCTTAAATTAATGGATTTGAGGGTCGTTTGCGTGCAGGTCTATGGCTGACCCTAAGTGATCCTATGATACAGCTGAGGGGAAAAATACAGAGGGAAAAACTGGGAGAAGATTGCTCCATGGGGAGTCCCAGGACAGGGCAGCAATAGTAGAAAGGGAATTATCATGAGACTGCCTCAGAAGTCAAGAGACGAGAGGGCTTCCCGAAGGTGAGGGGCTGTATCCAAGGCCACAGGGTCATGGAGAAATCAGAAGGACAAAGATTGGGAAGAGGCTTACATATCTGGCAATTAGGATGTCCAGGGCAGAGAGCTTTTCATGATTTTGCTAATTTTAGAAAAGCAAGAAGTCATAAAACAATATTGGAACAAACATGTCCATGCCCATCAGTCAGTAGAATGATGAGATAAGCGTCATATATCAAGTGTCCATGGAGTGAGCATGAATCAGCATCATGTGCAAACAAAGCCTTGCTTTGTGAAAAGTTTCAGAATGGAAGTGTGAGGGGCAGGGAAAGGAAATACTGTTTCAGGGGCAAGAAGAATGTGGTACAGAAAAAAAAAAAAGTGCCACTGGGGAAGAAGATACACAACTGAAGTAGAGAGAGGGGTAAATTTTGACAAGTACCTTGAGAAGGAAATGGGAGAAAAGAAGACTGAGCCCAGAAAGGTGAGGTGGTCTCTGCTGAACCCACAGAAGTTTGGATGAAGAGTAGAAATCAAGACCAAATTTAAGTGGAATAAAATCTTTAAAAATTGTGAGTCACTGTGTTGTACACCTGAAATTATACAATACTGCACATCAACTGTACCTCAATGAAAATAAAAATAACAATTTAAAAATATATGTACTGGGCATACACACCGAGGAAACCAGATCTGAAAGAGACACTTGCACCCCAGTGTTCATCGCAGCACTGTTTATAATAGCCAGGACATGGAAGCAACCTAGATGCCCATCAGCAGATGAATGGATAAGGAAGCTGTGGTATATATACACCATGGAATATTACTCAGCCGTTAAAAAGAATTCATTTGAATCAGTCCTAATGAGATGGATGAAACTGGAGCCCATTATACAGAGTGAAGTAAGCCAGAAAGATAAAGAACATTACAGCATACTAACACATATATATGGAATTTAGAAAGATGGTAACGATAACCCTATATGCAAAACAGAAACAGAGACACAGAAATACAGAACAGACTTTTGAACTCTGTGGGAGAAGGTGAGGGTGGGATGTTTCGAAAGAACAGCATGTATATTATCTATGGTGAAACAGATCACCAGCCCAGGTGGGATGCATGAGACAAGTGTTCGGACCTGGTGCACTGGGAGGACCCAGAGGAATCGGGTGGAGAGGGAGGTGGGAGGGGGGATCAGGATGGGGAATACGTGTAAATCTATGGCTGATTGATATCAATGTATGAAAAAACCCACTGGAAAAAATAAATAAATAAAGGAGAAATTGAAAAAAAAATAATTAAAAAAAAATAAAACTAGGTCAAATAATTCTAAAAAAAAAAAAATATATATATATATATATATATATGTAAAAGAGTACGGCACTTCCCAGGTGGTCTAGTGTTGAAGACATCACCTGCCGGTGGAGGAGGCACAGATATGACCCCTGGGTGGGGAGCTAAGCTCCCACGTGTCTTTGAGGCCAAAACATAAAACAGAAGCAATATAGCAACAAATTCAGTGGAGACTTTAAAAAATGAGCCACATCAAAAAATCTTTTAAAAAAATAAAATAATAAAAAAATTAAAATAAAAAATTAAAAATTTTAATTTTAAAAAATTAAAATAAAATTTGAAAAATAGAGAAAGGGAAGTGAAAAGCTCAAGTAGGGTCATTTTAATTTTGTTGGAAGCATTGAAGTTCAAGATTTGAACTATCAAGCCTTTACTTAATTACCTTAGGAGGCAGAGAACTCATTATCACATAAATGAGTTAATTCTGTTTTTCAACAGTTCAAATTGGAAGGAATTCTTCCTTTCATGGGCTGAAATCTGTTTTCTTGTAACTACTACATCACACTCCTGCATCTGCCCTCTGGGACCGTAGGAGTTTAGATACATCCCTCTTTTACATGACTCCTTGACAAATATCTGAAGATAACAAACATGCCCCAACTGAGTTACTCGGTTCTAGCTAAAATATTTCCTGAGTTCTCAAATGTTCTCTCAGCCGTGATTAAGCTCTGCATGGATAGTCTCTTGCTTGCTGAGAAACAGGAAACAAGTTTGTCTTCAGGGAACGCCAGAGTAGAAACAGGGTTTTAGTAATCAAGAAAAATTAAGAGTATTTGGATGAGTTCACGTGGATGCTGCAGTGTGAAAAAGTGAAAATGTTAGTTGCGTGGTTGTGTCTGACTCTTTGCAACCCCATGAACTGTAGTAGCCCACCAGGCTCCCCTGTCCATGGAATTCTCAAGGCAAGAATACTGGAGTGGGTAGTCATTCCCTTCTCCAGGGGGTCTTCCCGACCCAGGGATTGAACTTAGGTTTCCTGCATTGCAGGCAGATTCTTTACCATCTGAGCCACCAGGGAAGCCCAGATGCTGGTGTGTGATGCTGGGCCAACAGTACCCATCTGTGACTCAGCTGCATCAAATGTAAAGTGAGAATCTATTTCACCTTACCTCTCCATTATTCTCCACAAAAAGGATGCAAAACAAAATGCCAGTGATATCAACAAAAGGAACAGCTCCTGAAGTGACCTGGGGTAAAGTCAGCCCTAACTCCTGCTCCAGCTGAAAGCCTTGCTCAGGAGAACTGTAGCCCTAACTCTCACATCCTGCCAGTGAAACTCCCAGAGGAAAAAGTCTCTCCAGGGGCTTCCCTGGTGGTCTAGTGGTTAAGAATCTGCTTGCCAATGCAGGGGACACAGTTTCAATCCCTGGTCTGGGAAGATCTTACATGCTACAGAGAAACTAAGCCTGTGCATCCCAACTACCGACCCAACACTCTAGAGACCTCAAGCTGCAACTACTGAGAAACCAGCTAGAGAAACCACGCAATGAGAAGCTCACACACCGCAATTTGAGAATACCACCCCTCTTGTTGCAACTGGAGAAAGCCCTTGAGCAGCAAGGAAGACCCAATGCAGCCAAAAATAAATAAATAAATCTTGCTTTAAAAAAAGTCTCTGCAGATCATCAAAATCATGGGACATAGTAGAGCATCTCTGCTGAGTCCATCTAATTCACCCTGTGAGTAATCTGCCTGCCAATGAAGAACCTGCCTGCCAACGCAGGAGACATAAGAAATGGGGATTCAATCCCTGGGTCAGGAAGATCCCCTGGAGAAGGAGATGGCAACCCACCCCAGTATTTTTGCCTGGAGAATCCCATGGACAGAGGAGCTTGACAGGCTACATGTAGCTCATAGGGTCACAGAGTTGGACATGACTGAAGCGACTTAGCATGCATGAGATAACTTGGGTTCAGCTTTTTAGTTCCACCTATCTTCTAGCCTACAACCAGCAACTTGGCCTTTTGTTGTTAACCACTTTCAAAAACTCAACAGCTACCTTTACTATTTCTAAAGACATAAACCCAAGGTTTGGAAATTAACTGATCTTCCAGGAAGGCATGTAACTCCCTAAACTGATGTATATATATTTTTTTCTTTATCACTATTGCCTGACTAATAAAAACATGCTTGGTCTATTTCCTTATATATAAATCTACATGGTTTTTCCTAAGTTATTCTATTGCATCCCCTCTCTGGGTTAACTCTAAAAAAAAAAATCTGCTTTAACCTCTTTGGTTTTATTCCTAGTCTCTGTAATTTTTTCACTGCCTTTCCTTTCTCCCCTCCCAGTCTCACCAAACATCCTCTCCCTCTGCTATTGTTCTTCCTGTCAATCCAGCTCTTGCTTATCATAAATTAGCATTTTTCAGTATCCACATTTAGACTTAAAACACAGAGGACAGTTCTGTTGACTGTGTAAGAAGTGCACACAAACCGCCCAGAGAAAGCTGTCCATCCAGGCTGGTGCTGAAAAGAGACAGGCAAGCAGAGTGCTTGCTCTGGGGAGCATTCCATTAAATTCTTACGATCTGGATGTTTGAGAAGAAAGAAACAGAAGATGTTTTTCTTTGCATAAACTTATGAGTTTGCAAAACACAGGGAATGACAACTAAAGGGATCCTGTGGGAGATGTCAGTCTGAGAAAAGGGCAGATTCAGTGTTGACAAAAATCAAATCTCCCCATTGTCCCTCACCAGCTCTGCTCCGGTCCACAGGAAGCGAAGACCTATGTGTTTCAGCAAGGCTGGTGTCCAGTTCTATTCTTAACACATTAGAAAACTGCTTTGGAAATGAGAGTTCTATATCTGTGTATGTATATTAGGTACACACCCTAGACACACAAACCCACACACATATGTGTATATTGGCTGAAAAGGTTATCAAATTTGGCAAAAGTCTTGGGGAAGCCTGGAGCTGAGTTTGAATTTCTGACAATCTTTGTGAATCGGCATCTCTTAAAAGCAGAGAGTACAATAATCTCACTCGTGGAGTCTTTAATCACTTTCTTTAATCACTGAAGAAGTTAAACATAGTTGTAGGCATATATACAGAATCTAGAAAAATGATATCGATGAACCTATTTGCAGGGAAGGAATGGAGACTCAGCCATAGGGAATGGCCTTGCAGACACAGTGGGGGAAGGACAGTGTGGGACAAATGAAGAAAACAGCATCAACATATACACACTGTTGGGTGTGGGATGGATGGAGAAGTTGCTGCGTAGCACAGGGAGCCCAGTCTGATGCACTGTGATGACTCAGATGGACAGGATGGGGGGAGGGGAAAGAGGGAGGGAGGAGATACATGTATAATTGTGACTGATTCGCGCTGTCGCTGAAGAAGCTGAAGTTGAACGGTTCTATGAAGACCTACAAGACCTTTTACAACTAACACCCCAAAAAAGATGTCCTTTTCATTATAGGGGACTGGGATGCAAAAGTAGGAAGTCAAGAAACACCTGGAGTAACAGGTAAATTTGGCCTTGGAGTATGGAATGAAGCAGGGCAAAGACTAATACAGTTTTGCCAAGAGAATGCACTAGTCATAGCAAACACCCTCTTCCAACAACACAAGAGAAGACTCGACACATGGACATCACCAGATGGTCAACACCAAAATCAGATCGATTATATTCTTTGCAGCCAAAGATGGAGAAGCTCTATACCGTCAGCAAAAACAAGACCGGGAGCTGACTGTGGCTCAGATCATGAACTCCTTATTGCCAAATTCAGACTTAAACTGAAGAAAGTAGGGATAACCACTAGACCATTTAGGTATGACCTAGATCACATCCCTTATGACTATACAGTGGAAGTGAGAAATAGATTTAAGGGACTAGATCTGATAGACAGAGAGCTTGATGAACTATGGACGGAGGTTCGTGACACTGTACAGGAGACAGGGATCAAGACCATCCCCATGGAAAAGAAATGCAAAAAGGCAAAATGGTTGTCTGAGGAGGACTTACAAATAGCTGTGAAAAGAAGAGAAGCGAAAAGCAAAGGAGCAAAGGAAAGACATTCCCATCTGAATGCAGAGTTCCAAAGAATGGCCAGGAGAGATAAGAAAGCCTTCCTCAGCAATCTATGCAAAGAAATAGAGGAAAACAACAGAATGGGAAAGACTAGAGATCTCTTCAAGAAAATTAGAGATACCAAGGGAAAATTTCATGCAAAGATGGGCTCAATAAAGGAGAGAAATGGTATGAACCTAACAGAGGCAGAAGATATTAAGAAGAGGTGGCAAGAATGCACAGAACTGTACAAAAAAGATCTTCATGACCCAGATAATCACAATGGTGTGATCACTCACCTAGAGCCAGACATCCTGGAATGTGAAGTCAAGTGGGCCTTAGAAAGCATCGCTACAAACAAAGCTAGTGGAGGTGATAGAATTCCAGTTAAGCTATTGCAAATCCTAAAAGATGATGCTATGAAAGTGCTGCACTCAATATGTCAGCAAATTTGGAAAACTCAGCAGTGGCCACAGGACTGGATAAGAACAGTTTTCATTCCAATCCCTAAGAAAGGCAATCCCAACGAATGCTCAAACTAACGCACAATTGCATTCATCTCACATGCTAGTAAAGTAATGCTCAAAATTCTCCAAGCCAGGCTTCAGCAATACGTGAACTGAGAACGTCCAGATGTTCAAGCTGGTTTTAGAAAAGGAGAGGAACCAGAGATTAAATTGCCAATATCCGCTGGATCATCAAAAAAGCAAGAGAGTTCCAGAAACACATCTATTTCTGCTTTATTGACTATGCCAAAGCCTTTGACTGTGTGGATCACAGTAAACTGTGGAAAATTCTGAAAGAGATGGGAATACCAGACCACCTGACCTGGCTCTTGAGAACTCTGTATGCAGGTCAGGAAGCAACAGTTAGAACTGGACATGGAAAAACAGACTGGTTTCAAATAGGAAAAGGAGTACGTCAAGGCTATATATTGTCACCCTGCTTATTTAACTTATATGCAGAGTACATCATGAGAAACGCTGGGCTGGAAGAAGCACAAGCTGGAATCAAGATTGCCAGGAGAAATATCAATAACCTCAGATATGCAGATGACACCACCCTTATGGCAGAGAGTGATGAGGAACTAAAAAGCCCCTTGATGAAAGTGAAAGAAAAGAGTGAAAAAGTTGGCCTAAAGTTCAACATTCAGAAAACTAAGATCATGGCATCTGGTCCCATCACTTCATGGGAAATAGATGGGAAGACAGTGGAAACAGTGTCAGATTTTATTTTTGGGGGATCCAAAATCACTACAGATGGTGATTGCAGCCATGAAATTAAAAGACGCTTACTCCTTGGAAGGGAAGTTATGACCAACCTAGATAGCATATTGAAAAGCAGAGACATTACTTTGCCAACAAAGGTCCATCTGATCAAGGATATGGTTTTTCCAGTGGTCATGTATGGATGTGAGAGTTGGACTGTGAAGAAAGCTGAGCACAGAAGAATTGATGCTTTTGAACTGTGGTGTTGGAGAAGACTCTTGACAGTCCCTTGGACTGCAAGAAGATCCAACCAGTCCATCCTAAAGGAGATCAGTCCTGGGTGTTCATTGGAAGGACTGATGCTAAAGCTGAAACTCCAATACTTTGGCCACCTCATGCGAAGAGTTGACTCATTGGAAAAGACCCTGATGCTGGGAGGGATGGGGGCAGGAGGAGAAGGGGATGACAGAGGATGAGATGGCTGGATGGCATCACCGACTCAATGGGCATGAGTAAACTCCGAGTTTGTGATGGACAGGGAGGCCTGGCGTGCTGCGATTCATGGGGTCGCAAAGAGTCGGACACGACTGAGTGACTGAACTGAACTGATGGCAGAAACCTGGCAGGTCAGGAAGACGTCTTGGAGAAGGGCATGGCAAGCCACTCCAGTATTCTTGCCTGGAGAATTCCACGGACAGAGGAGCCTGGTGGGCTACAGTCCACGGGGTCAAAAAGAGTCAGATGCAACTGAGAGACTAACACTCCTTCTTCATGGCAGAAACTAATACAACATTGTTAAAATTTTTCTTTTAAATTTAAGTAAAAACAAAACAAAAAAAAAGTAAAAGAAAAGTTGCAGGTAACATCGTCTTAGACCAGCCCTCAGTGGTGGGTGCCAGAAGCATTGACCATAAGGCTGCATATTCCCATGAAATCGACTCATTCCAGGATGCTGTATAGTATATGGTACTTTTGCTCAGATATGTGTGTGCTCACACATTAAAATAATGATACAGATATCTATGGAAAGATAGACATGAGAATATACTACTTTTCTTTTGTGACCATAACAAATTACCATGAACTTAGAGGTTTCAAGCAAAACCAATTACTCTCTCAGTTCCATAGGTTAGAAACTCAACACAAACCTCAGCAGGCAGGGGACTGACCTAAATGGGAAGGAAATCAAAAAATAAGAGGAGGTATATGTACACCTATAGCTGATTCACTTTGCTGTATGGTAGAAACTAACACAGCAGCATAAAACAACTATACTCCAATAAAAGTCCATTTTAAAAAGAGCCTCACCAGGTAAAAATCAAGGTGTCTCACCTGTTCTGGACTCTTATCTGGAGGCTAGGGGAAAGAATCCACTTCCAGGTTCACTCAGGGTGTCAGCAGAAATCAGTTCCTTGCTACTTTAGGGCAAGGGTCCCCATCTTTCTGTCTATTATCTAGGAGTTGCTCTCAACTTCCTTCCTCCATCCTCAAAGTCAGCGACAGTCCATCAAGTTCTGTTCCTGTTTTGTCTTTCTGATTTTCCCACCTGACAAATCTCTTCGGCCTCCTTTTCCACCACATCTAACTTCAGCCACTGAAAATTCTCAGTGTTGAACAGAATAGATTGGGCTCACTCCAGTACTCCAAGATAATCATCCCTAGTTTAAATTCTATAAACTAAATTACTTCTGCAGGGTTCCTTTCCCATGTAAAGCAACCTATTCACAGAATCAAGAGATTGGGGCAAGGACATCTTGGAGGATCCATTATGTGACCTACCACAGTGAATCCATGGCCTAAATTCCTATTTATACTAAACTTCAACTGACATTTCAGGAATATTAGCTGATTGTCCAGAACTATATATTTATTGGGTTGGCCCAAAGTTCATCTCTTGGAACATCATATGGAAAGACCTAAATGCATTTTTTGGCCAACCAAATACAACACTCTTAAATATGTCTCTTCTCTGTTAGCATCGTTCACGTTTTTAAATCCACTTAATCCTAATCATCCCACCTACTGATGACTTCCCCTCCAATTCCTAAACCATTTCTGACAGTGGCAAAGACCACAGACCTGTGCTACAATCTAACCAATGTGAGTGTCTCAGGCCATTGGTCTACCTCCCATCCAGGATGTTGAAAACATATCCTGGTACCTCATGCACTATGAAGGATACAGCCATGAATTATCCAAGTCCTCATAATCTTTATACTAGCAATCAGATGGCTATATTGGCCCTGCCATGGGCACGCTCTACATTTTTCCAAATCACTAAATGATCCTCCTTTTTACTTAGGCCTCCCTGAACTGCTCCTTAGAAAGTGTTAGTCACTCAGTTGTATCTGACTATCTGTGAGCCCATGGACTATGGCCCACCAGGCTCCTCTGTCCATGGGATTCTCCAGGCAAGAATACTGGAGTGGGTTGCCACGTCCTTCTCCAGGGGAATCTTCCCAACTCAGGGATGATACCCAGGTCTCTGCATTGTAGGCAGATTCTTTACAGACTGAGCCACCAGGGCACCTCAGAGAAATTTTTTTTTTTTTTTAATATTAGAGCTTGGGGGCTCGGTAGTGGTGGTCAGGCTTAGTTGTCCTGAGTCATGTGAAATCTTAGTTCCCTGACCTGGGATCGAACCCATGTCTCATGCACTGGAAGGCAGATTCTTAACCACTGGACAACCAGGGAAGTCTCCACCCTAGAATAATTTTACCTTAACTCTCAGTCTACTTGAATGCCTCTCAGGGACAAGCCACTAGGGTAGGGGACAGACTTGGTTGTTCCATAGATCGGGTCTGGGCATACCCCTTACTCAAGCATATGGAAGTTGTGACAGTCACCCCCTTTAGCGTCTGCCTCTATGGAGAAGTTAAGTGTAGATCAGCTGTCTCATTAGAGGCAGATTCCACAGAGCAACACTCTCTGGAATTCAAGTATTATTCTGTGCTATAATCAGCACACTCTGTCTTGAGCCATGCATAAAAGAAAAAAAAGAAGCAACTGTTTTGTCCAGTTTATTACAACCACTACCATGACGGTCGTATCTCCTTGCCAATACAACTTCACGGTCTGGCTCTCATATCACTATCATCTTTCACATATGGGACATCTGGTCTTTGACTTCTAATTTGACTTCCACACTTCCCTAAAAACAATCTGGTCTCAGTTGTTGAATATCCCACCAAATCTCTCCTCTATGACTATTTATATATTCCTCCCTCTTACTCAAAATCGAAGTCCAAGGGCTTTCATCCAAAGGATTTGGCATTTCCAAGATAAACCTCTCTCCTACCTGCACGTCTTTGCCACTTCCATTATTTCACTTATCCTTCAAGTGATTTTATCAGAAAATCTCATACACTGCACAATAATTGGCAAAGCCTGCTAAATGGGAAGAAATAAGAGTGACGTTTATTTCCCTCTCCTGGTGTGGCAGGGCCTTCCTTTAGAACCAGCATAAGTTTCATTAATGTTCTCCACAGTGCTCACTTTTTCTTGCATTAGTAAATGAAGCTTGACCTAAAGCTGACCTCAGCGGCAGCCCATTAGCTATGTCCTCACAAGGAAGAAAACTGCTTTGTATGGATGGTCTCTGTTTAGAGGCATGCGACCAGATTGAAGTTGTAGGACTGTCCTGATTCTGGCCAATTTAATTTCACAAATAGAGTTCTGTGAAACTCTGTCTTACTATTTTCCTGGCAACAGCCTGAATATTTCCAAATAGCCCACTGCCAAGCCAACTGATTTCCCCCACTCAACTCTTCTGCAAAGCACGGGAGAAAAGCTACAGTGGATAACATATTGCTGGACCAAGGAGCAGTAACTGAAAAGTTATATCTGAACCTTTTCAGCCAACCATCTCTGTATCTCCCAGAGTTTCTTTCAACTGACGTATACTACAACAGATGCTTCATTAAAAGAATGACACAGTCCCCAAGAGGAGATTTTTAGTATCTTCTTTTTTTTTTTTTTTTTTTTTAACAACATCTTCTTTTTATAATTAAAATTAAAACTTTACATTTTTTTCTGACATGTTTCTAGAACAGAGTTCAATGCATCATCTTCTAATTAAGGCACTTTTCCCCCAAGGTAAGACATTCGTCTTAGCCTGGGGCCTAGAAAACAGAACCTTGGTGGGTGTGAAGCAATCAGAATACAGCATTACCATTGTATTAGCCTGCTTTGGGCTACCATAACGAAATACCCAAGACTGGGTGAATTGAATAAGACATGTGTTTTCTTATTATTCTGCAGACTACAAGTTTCTGATCCTGTCCTTACAAATTCATTTTCTGATGAGCACTCTCCTCCTTGCTTGTAGATGGTTGCCCTCTCACTGAGTCCACACACAACCTTTCCTCCGCACTCATGCAGACAGAAAGAGAAAGCCATCTGGTTTCTCTTTCTCTTCCTATTAGAACAAAAATTCTACTGGACTAGAACCCCACATTATGACCTTTTCTTTTCTTTCTTTTTTCTTGAGGGAATATGGAACATTTTATTTAAAGATTTTTATGTTGGATGGACAGGCTTAGATCTCATACTCATTCTTAAAAAAAACCCAATTTTTGTAAACCTTTTATTTCGTATTGAGATATAGCTGGTTAACAATCTGGTGCAGTTTCACATGGACAGTGAAGGGACTCAGCCATGTATATACATGTATCCATTCTCCCCCCAGACTCCCCTCCCATCCAAGCCGGCATAAACATTGAGCAGAGTTCCATCTGCTATACAGTAAGTCCTTGTTGGTTATCTATTTTATTTATTTAAAAAAATATATTTTTAATCACTTATTTAGGCTTCACTGAACAGTATGTGGGATCTTAGTTCCCTGACCAGAAGTGGAACCTTACCTCCAGCAGTAGAAGCACAGAGTCTTAACTACCGGACCACCAGGCAAGCCCCTACTTATCCATTTCAAATACAGCAGTGTGTACATGTCCCTTCCAAGCTCCCTAACTATAACTTTCTCCCCAGGAACCAAAAGTCTGTGAGTCTGCTTCTGTCTAGTAAACAATTTCATTTGTATCATCCCTTTTTAGATTCTGCATATAAGCCTACCCTCACGATCTTATTTAATCTTAACTACTTTCTGAAAGAATCTTCTGCAGTGCAAGAGACCTGGGTTTGATCCCTGGATCAGGAAGATCGCTGGAGAAGGGAATGGCAATCGACTCCAGTATTCTTGCCTGGAAAATTCTATGGATAGAGGAGCCTGGTGGGCTACAGCCCATGGGGTTGCAAGAGTTGGACACGACTTAGCGACAAACCACCACCACTTCCTGAAAAGATCTACTTCCAAATACAGCCACATGTTAGGGCTTCAACATATGAATTACGGTGTTGGTGGGTGGAGAACAGAAGTTAGTTCATAAACACCACGGTGACTCACAGCCTTCCATGAAGAGACAGACTGGATTACTCAGCATGTGAGTAAACTAAAGACAAGCTGTAAAGAGAAATTCTACATCCAAGTAGTCAGTGAAAGGGAAGAATGGGTGATAATTTGACCACATCCCTCCTGTCTCCTGTTTCCAGCTGGAGAGAGTTCACTTCACGAGGTATTAAACCTTCCTTCTACTCTTGGTTACTTTCATGACTTAAAATGTCACAGCACACATCTTCATTTTGAGTTTTCATCCATGTCCAGAAATTGCTGGAAGGACTAGAAACGGCAGGCTTGCTACTGGTCTAGCTTCTCAGAAGCAGTAAGAGGGGGGCTTGGCCTCCCCAGAGCACGTGACTGGTCAGTCCTTGGGGGCTGCAGTGTTGTGCAGGAGGTGGGCAGCTCCTCCCAAGGAAGAAAGAAGAATGTCTGAGAAGATAAAAAATCATGTGTCTAATAGAGTGGAATGTACTTCGGTGTGTGTGTGTGTGTGCTCAGTCACGTCCAACTCCCTGCAGCCCCATGGACTATATAGCCCGCTAGGCTCCTCTGTCCAGGGAATTTCCCAGACAAGAATACTGGAGCAGGTTTCCATTTCCTTCTCCAGGGGATCTTCCCAACCCAGAGGTGGAACCCAGGTCTCCTGCACTGTAGGCAGATTTTTTACCACTTAGCCACCTGGGAAGTGCCAGAATTTACTTCTAATATGAGTTAAAAGACTTAAAGAATACATTTGGTATGTGCTTTGTCAGAACCAGTTGACCCAAAAAGAGAGAGAATGAAAATATTTCTGATGTCACCATTCATATAGAAGTCAATGGCCTTAGTTTAGATAGAAGGCAGAATGTAATAAGAGAAATGGAGGAGAATCCAGAAGCCACTTATCCCTAATGGAAAGACGTTTAGAAATATGTTTCATTTTTAACTCTTTTGGATATAGACTTCTAAAAATACAGAAATGTGAAAATTTTAGAGTAGACATCAGTGGCTAAGTTAATTTGATTAACAGGATAGTAGGAAGTTAACTTTTTTTCTCTTGTGATCAAATATCTGCTCTTGTAGCATCTTGGCAAAAGAAAAGCACTACTAAAATCTCCCAGTGATGACCATCACAAAAGGAGCCCACTCTTGGTCAGTTTGCAGTGTCATCCTCAATATCCACACATATTCAGATTGACTGATCACAGGCTGAGTGATGAAAGCTGGGTCTTCCCAAGGCAAGATTTACAGCACCAGGTGAGCCCACAGTGACCTTCAACCATTGGTACCACTGCCATTCTATCGATGGTACAGGAAGAGAATGCTTTCCATCAACATGGGATTCCAGTGTGAATTTCCTGAATAGCAGATCTGGCATAACTATGTAGAATATGCTTAACACAGACAAGTAAAATGTTAGGTTCACCAAAAAAGTTCATAAGATGTTATGAAAAAAACCAGCTGAACCTTGTGGCCAACCCAAGATAAGACTAGCTTTCTCTTGCTGTGATTCTGGTCTCACACACAAAAATTATTCACTTAGAGATCACTTAAGTGCACTTGTTAAACTTGTTTTTTTCTTTCAAATATCCCACTGAAAACCTGCCCATGGATCTACATATTTTTCCATCAAGACATAGCCCACTAGGACATGGACATTTTCTGAGGAGTTACCAAGTAAAAATTCCTAATATGAACCTAACTTGAATGCCTAGAGTCTTATATGGATTGCTACTTCTTACTCAGTATTTCTTCCCAAGACTTTAACCCTAATCATGTTCTAGCTCTGATGGCCACACTTCTGAGACCAACCAACTCAACAGAGTGCCTTGTAGAGCTCCTGAGGCCATTACTCATCATTTTCTCTTTATCCCATGGTTATAGACTATGCTATTAACCTTCACCCAACATATTATGGGAACATGCTGGAGACCAAGCTGTAGTCATCACCAGGTAGAGAAAACCAGCCCAGATACACCACCAGGCAAGAGTGGTCACACAGAAACAATATCCTGTAAACATGTGTTCACTTCATGTTACAGTAAATCCCCTACATATGAATGAGTTCCGTTCTGAGATTCCCATTCCAAAGTGTTCTTAAGTCCAAAAAATTAGCCTATGTACCCAACTCACACAATCAGCTATAGAGCTGTACTTTAATAGGTTTATAAAACTTTTTACACAAACCATACATAGAAAGCAAACACAGAAAATAAAACATTTTCAATCTTACAATACAATACCTTGAAAAGCATAGAGGTACCAGTTACATCACTGCTGCTTTTACACTTTCTTCCTAGGCTTGAAATAAATATACTGTACTGCTGTACCCTATACAGTACTGTAAAGTACAAAAAAGCAAAACTGCTTATAGAGGATAAATTCATATGACAACGTACACCAGACACGTGAACTAACTTATGTGCATGGACATATGAACACAGGCTCGCATCTTTGAAAGTTCACAACTTGAAGGGTCGTATGTAGGGGACTTACTGTATTTACAAGATCTCTTCTGTTCCAGCGCTACATGAGTTCATCACCTTCCTTTGATTTACCGAACAACTGCTCATGACTTTTCCTGTAAGCTTGGCAGGGGGCAAGTGCAGTAGAAACATCATGGACTTTATGATCAAATCTGAGTCTGTCCCTACTGGCTTCAGCTCTTTGTGAGTTTCATTTCCCTCTCTCCAGACTGAGAAGAGCAATGGCTACCTCAGAGAGTTGTCATGAGGAAGCATGAAGATTCCTGGCACACAGGAGGCGTGTTCACACAACATAAGCATTATTCTCTTCCTTGTTTTCTGCTTCTGAGGCACAACCCACAGCCCCATCGTGCATGTGTTAATATTTATATCTGCTGGTCGTGCCATTTTCCTGAAGCAAGAAAAACATTTGTCCCAATTTTTACATGGATAAAATATAAAATATTTATTTAGCACCTTTGTCAGACTCTTTATGTTGTTACCTGCTTGATTTTCTATATACCAGATGTGGCTAGTCTCATTTTTTAGGTGAACAAAACTTAAGTTTAGAAAGAAATGTGCGATGCCCAAAGGTTTAGAAATTGAACCCATCTCCCGACTTTCATCCTGGAGCTCTTTGTGAAAGACCAGGCTTCCTCATCCACACAGGCTTTCCTTATAGGGTTGACTGGTTCTACCCAGAGGCTTCAGACTTAAGAAACATTAGTCACAACTTAGGAAAGTACAGCTTCAAGACCTCAGAAAATGCTCAGTTAACATGTCTGGGGACAGGTGCCACTGAGCTCGATCAAGGACTGGATAACCTTTGTTCATTTACTCAAGAAGCATTTACTGAGCTCCTACAGTATGCATGTCAATTAAGCAAAGAAAGAAATCAAAGAAGCAAACACAAACCCCATGCCATCCAAGAGTTTACTTAGTGGATGTGCCTACATACAAAGGCACAGAAAGTTAAATGACATATAGGAATTAGGTAAAAAAAGAAAAAAAAATTGAATTGAGAGCGTAGAAACTGCCTCAAAGCTTATGTAATGAAGTGTTCGATGAGAGTTATAGACCTAAGCTCTTTGGCAGATTTTCTCAATCTTGACACTACCAACAATTGGAACGTGCAATTCATTCTCACAGTGGGCTGCCCTGTGTGTTGTAGGACATTTAAACCCCACAAGGCTTCTATCACCAAGTGCTGCAAACTGGATGGATTAAAGCAACAGAAATGTATTAGCTTGTAGTTCTAGAGGCTAGACATCTGAAACCAAGATGTTGGCAGACCATGCTCCCCCCAAAATTTCTAAAGAATACTTCCTTGCCTCTTCCTGCTTCTGGGAGTCGCCAGCAGTCTAGGTTTAGCTTGATTTGTGACGGTGTGACTCCAGTCTCTGCCTCTATCATCCCATGGCTGTCTTTCCTCTGTGTCTGTGTCCCCACGTCCCAATTTCCCTCTTCTTATTAAGACACCAATCATTGGAACAGAGCCCAGTCTAATCCAGCGTAACCTCCTGCTAACTCAATTACATCCTCAAAGGTCTAGTTTCCCGTAAGGTCACATTTACACTTTCCAGGTGGACATGAATTTTCAAGAACGGGATTCAAGCCAGCACACCTGTACTCTACCCACTATGTTGTTCCGCCCCTCCCTTCCACAAGTCATGGCAATTAAAAATCTCTCCAGACATTGCCAAATGTCCTCTTGGGGGAAAAATGATTGCTTGGAGTTGAGAACCGCTGCTTCACAGAGATCAGAAAAGGGAAAATGCAAGTCCTTTTGTTGACAACTTTATTCAAGAAACCTCCTTCCCTGGAGAATTTTTTTTAAACTTGAGCCTAATCTTCTTGAGACTTGCTTAAGACTCTTTGTTACGATTTCCTAGGGGGCACTTCTTTCGCTAACTGGATTATCAAAACACCTTACCACCCCATCCCAGCCAGATTTTAGGACTGAGCTGCTGGTTAGAATTAAATTTCAGGCTGGCTCCTGCTATGGAATCCTACTGTCTGTGATGACAGCAAAAGTTATGAAGAATCTCCCTCCGATTTGATGGCAAGGATACCGAATAGATAGATAAGGGCAAAGAATTCCAAAGTTGTAATTCAAGTCCTGTTGCACCATCAGAGACCCATGCATGTGTGCATTTACATAAGCCTCAAGTAAAATGAGAGACCTGTCTCAGCAGGAAAAAAAAAGAAAAAGAAAATGGAAAAATGAATGTGAGCTGAGAACTCAGTAAAGGTTTCAACAGGACAGAAAAGGGTCAAGGGAACCTGGTTTCTCTGCCTTTGCAGTGTTGTCCCCCCTCTTTTTTTTAATACATTATTATTTATTTATGTATTCAGCTGCACCGAGTCTTAGTTGTGACACTCTGGATTTCGAACTTCATTGCAACTTGCAGGATCTTTAATTGTTGCATGCAAACTCAGTTGTGGCATGTGGGGTCTAGTTCCCTCACCAGGGATTGAACCTGGGCCCCCTGCTTTGGGAGCACCAAGTCTTAGTCACTGGACCACCAGGGAAGTCCCCATTTCTCCTTGCTTTCTCTCCCAGTATCATTGCTATTTCCTTCCTCCTCTTTCTTTCCTCCTTTTATTTTCTCACCTTCCTTGCCTCTCCTTTTCTCCATTTCCCCTCCTTCCTCCCATTTCTTGTCAGTACCTTTCTTTCCCCTTCCTTAAGGGGACACTGCTTAGACTAGCAACAGGAGGAAAGATGCCATTAAAACTATGCAATGCCAGCTAGTAGGGGTGACTTGGAAATAAAGTGGCCACTATGGGCTCACATCCCGTCACCTTGTGAAGAATGGCTCTTATCCAGTCTTTTCTCTTTCAAGAGTTTATTAAATTCATTCAGTGAGAAGAAGGAGAAATGTAAAAGGAATTATGAAGTCTTGAGGAAAATTACTTTTTTTAAGGTTAAGTAGCATGACAATGGCAGCTGATAGAGCAAATTAAATTCTAACTGCACCAGTGATTTGATAGATATCATTTTGCTAAGTGTTACTGAGAAAATGCCAGCTTGAGGAAACGAAGCTGAAATTCAGAATGAGCGCTTGTCAGTTGTGGCATCTGATTCAATTAGGTGAAATTCATTAATATAAAGAGGAAAAGGGTCATATGGAAAATGGAAATTTGTAAAACAGATCCAGAGCATTTTTATGGCAAACATACATGCAACATCTTTAGGCAAGCAAGTATTTATTTAATTCAGGGTCTAAAAGCAAAGAAAACATTTCACTTCCACATCAGTGAGCAATCATAGTTGTAGCTTGCAATGGTTCATTTCTTATGACATTTGAGAAACATGCATAAACTATGCTTTGTCTTTGCAAATCCAATACAATGCTTGCCAAGAACTTATTCATCCCAGGAAAACACTCTCAGTTACTTGGACATCGCTCTGTCCTCACAGGTAAAGGCAAGATAAGTCAGTAATGACTGCAATTACTCTGTGCCAGTCCTGCACGTTGAGAATTTTTGCACACCAAAGGCAACCACCAATGGGGACTTTTCAGTAACCATCTAGTTATCCTTAAAAAATTTAGTAAAATGTGCTATAAAATGTCTACCATGAAATATTTATCACCCATTTAGTAGATTTCTTCTCCTAAGGCATTCAAGCAGGGTTTGCTAAAACAGTTTCAAAATCTTATTTTGCCTAGATGCAAGCAAGTAAGCCTCATTAGTGATCAATTACCAGCCAAGTCCGCCCTAATAAGTCATTAATATGTACCTTGTACTGTCAAATCCCTTAATTGGGCACCACATGTCCTATAAACTTTCAGATGCTATTATTAATAAAGTTCTCAAAGCTCCACCAAGATCCATATTGTGAGAACAAGGTACCAAACAGGGTAATTTTTCATCACTTTCTAACTTTACCTACCATAGTGCAGACCAAACCAGCAAGCACTCAGACCCAAAGGCAGAGTTTCGCTGTATGGCCCACTGTTAGCATCGACTCTCAGCTTCCACTAGTAGTGTCATTTACACAAGAATCTTGTTGGCTGGTGAGCCACGACTAACTTGAAGAGGTCCGTTTTTCAGAAGTTCCCACTTCTTCCTTTTCAACAAAAGATTGTCAGGTCAGTGATGTTGCTATTCACTAGATCTTAAAAAACAAGATCACATCCTTCATCAACTTGCTGTTATTGTTTAGTCACTAAGTCATGTCCAACTCTTGCAACCTCATGGACTGTAGCCCACCAGGTTCCTCTGTCCATGGGTTTCTCAAGGCAAGAATAGTGGAGTGGATTGCCCTTTCCTACTCCAGGGGATCTTCCCAACCCAGGGATGGAAACCTGTGTCTCTTATGTCTCCTGCATTGGTAGGTGGGTTCTTTACTACTAGTGTATTTGTATTCATTACTAAACTGTACATTTAAGATCTGTTCATCGCAGTATGCTCAATGCCTAGCACAGAGCCTGGTGCATAGTAGGTATGCAATTAATTGTGGCTGATTGAGTGCTGGTGCCACCAAATGCAGGAGGCAACTACGAACGGGGTGGCTTGTCAGCAGCAGAAAGGGAGCAGAGTCAAGGCCTTCGACTAATAGTTCTGGCTTTACTATCCACAGAAAGTCTCTAAACATCTCTCCCCTCTTCCTCCACATCCTTTTTCTTCTTTTCCTCTCCCTCTCTCTCTCCTAATCAGCTGTCTCCCTGCAGGTAAAAATGAGAACAGAGCCATCCAAGGGAGACAGTTAATAAGAGGCTCAGGCAGACCAGTAGAAGCGGTGTCAAGGGCTTCGGACATGACATCTGTATCGTCTTCTCTGCCCAGAGCCTAAGACATCTGCTGCTCCCCAGAGCCTAAGACAGTGCTAAGAAGGAGGAGGCACTCAACTAACTTACCATGAATAAATGAATGACTAAATTGATTAAATAATTAACTGACTGTGGAAAAGTCATGCTCCTCCCTGCTCACCAATGACGTTATATGACGGAGGGATGAAAAGGAGTCAAGTAGGAACCAAGGACTCTGAATAGGACAGATCAGAATCCCTTCTGTGTCCTTCTAATAATCATCATTTCTTGCTATATTGGGATCTGGGCTCCCACTCAGGGCCTACATATTAAATGATAAGAACAGTAATAGCTAACATTTAAGAATTGCTTATCGTGCTGAGCAAAGTGCCTTACTTACATTATCTGGTTCCATAATCAAAACCACACAGGGAGGTGTTGTTATTATCATTGTATTTAAAGCCAAGATCCTGAGGCTTAGAAAATGTAAAAGACACGCTCCAGACCATACAGCTAGCAAGTAAAAGATCTGTGCTTCTGTCCAGGTCTTGGGTCTCCCTGGTGGCTCAGATGGTAAAGAATCTGCTGGCAATGCAGGAGACCTGGGTTCATTCCCTGGGTGGGGAAGATCCCCTGGAGAAGGGAATGGCTACCCACTCCAGCACTCTTGCCTGGAGAATCCCACGGACAGAGGAGCCTGGTGGGCTACAGTCCAGTCTTAGCCTATGGACAATGCTGCCTCCTTCTAGACCTAGAATGTTATAAACCGTGGTTCGCCCCGCCTGGATGCACAGGCTGTACACTGCACAACAGCAGGGTGCTCTATTCACACGGGTCCCAATGTGACCGGTGCCCGCTGGATTTGCGCAACACAACCGCAGTCCTCACATTCCAGTTGCTGAGGCCCGCAGGACACCAAGCGGTCATCTCAACCCTTGGCTTAAGTTCAACACTCACTTCCCTAAACACGCTGTGGAGAGTCGTCCTGCCTGGTATCAGCACTCCATTTCAATGGTTACTCAGAGTGACAGTCACAATGATTTTAAGGCTCCTGTTACAATCCTGCTTTTTGGTCCGAATCACTCTGGCATGGGAGCCATGCCCCCCAGCCCATGTTATGCCCATCAATACACATTGACAATAGATTTCATTCAACCCCAAGGGTTCTCTGGTTAATTTACACAGTGCCAAACTGACCTTTCCAAATATGTCCCAGGGCACGGTGAGAGGGAGAGAAATTTACCGCCAGGAACCAAAAATATGTTACCTTGTGAAATATGGGTTTTTTCATGGCTTGATTTGAACTTTATATCAGAAACTGTGGAGCAGTTCAATGATTATTCACCATTTGAGGAAGGGAAAAGGCAGTGTGGAGGCCTTCAGGGTCCATATTTCATAGTCCTATTAGACGGGCACACAGGTGATTAAAGGTCCTGCTGGCAGCAGCCACTGCAGGGCCTGGTGGTCACATTCTAGAAAAGGAGATGGATTTCTTTGAAAGGGAAGAAACTTAAGAACCCACAGGCACTGGAAAAGTTGGTACAAGTTTCCCCAGTGAATGCACTGGAGGAAAAAAAAAAGTCCCCCGACTTTTCCTTCTTTTTCTAACCTTTTGTTTTTCCATGAAATCCATTGCATGCATGCTCAGTCCCTCAGTCAAGTCCAACTCTTGCGACCCCGTGGGCTCTATCCCACTAGGCTCCTCTGTCCATGGGATTCTCTAGACAAGAATACTGGAGTGGGTTGCCATTTCCCACTCCGGGGGATCTTCCCAACCCACAGATGGAACCTGCATCTCCTGTACCTCCTGCTTAGCAGGTGGATTCTTTACCACTGAGCTACCTTGGAAGCCTGCAAAATCTATGAAAGCCTTTAATCCATGCTTTTCTGAGCTCAGATATGACTTTCATGATATTTGGATTCAGCCTCCATGAGGCATCTATCCTGTGAGGAGATGTAGAGGCAAGAATAATTTCTGAGAAGACCAGGGTACTGGGGCATGGGCAAAAGCAGCACAGAATCCAGGGCAATTAGCCAGGCCTGATCCAGGACCCTGAGACTTGCTGTGACCACTGGGAGGCTTGAAGGCAAAAAGGAGAGGGAGCCATTGCTGGTACCTAGAAAGGGAAATGGGTTTCCCAGTGGTAAAGAACCTCCCTGCTAATGTAGGAGATGTAGGTTCGATCCCTGGGTAGGGACAATCCCCTAGAGGAGGGCATGCCAACACACTCCAGTATTCTTTCCTGGAAAATTCCATGGACAAAGGAGCCTGCCGGGCTACAGTCCAATGGGTCACAAAGAGTCAGACAAAACTGAAGTGACAGCACACACATGCAGAGTGGGCAGTGGTTTGGAGACAGGTGTCTCTAAGAAGTGGCGACTTTCAGAAGAGAGATGTAGCCAACCCACAACCAAGAAGGAAGCTGGGAGAACAAATAGATCTCATTCTTCTCCCTTTTCCAATCTTTTATACTGCCTCCTACTGGTCAATCCAATTCAAAGCCACTCCATCAAAGGACCGCCCCCGCACCCCCCCCACCAAACCATTGGTACAGACTATAAAGATCACCCTCCCAATTCATAAAGTCACTCTCTAGAGTTAGAGAGTAGATGTGGGGTATTAGGGGGGATAACTGGAAAATGTCTGGCACACGAAGAAAATTCTGAAAACACACTTTTATCCTTGATCCCCCAGGACTCCCCCAATTTAATGAAGACTATATGCCTGGTACACCAGTCTGGATGGTGTATTCAGTACACTAAATTTGAGCTCTGAGACTTCCCTGGTGGTCCAGTGGTTAGGACCACTGCAGGGAGCATGGGTTCAATCCCTGGTCAGGGAACTAAGAGCCCACATGCTGCATGGTATGGCCAAAAATTAAAATAATAATAATAATTATTATAATTAATTAATTAAATTTAAGTTCTTCGCCCATTGCCAGTTTAAAGTGAGTTTTCTCCTTTGAATTCACAAAATGCTGTACTTGGTGCAAATTCTAAAAATGTTCTTATTTCTGTGAGTCTGTGCTTCCTTCTCTATTACAATATAAACTCCTTTGAGGGAGATAAACATGACTTCCTAATAAACAACACAAACTGAGTATCTACTTACAGTGAGTATTCTTTACATTTACTGTTTCATTTAATCATGATAATAAACACATAGATAAGGGAATAAAGCTCAGAGGAACTGAGTTTCACAAGGTGAGGCAGCCAACAGGAAAATATCAGAGAACTAAACTCAGTTCTTTCTGACACTACCATTCAGGTTCTTAGCTACCTTGTCACCTCACCTCTTACTTACTTTATGAAATTTCTACAATCCTTAGTAAGGCGCCCATACACAGTAGACCTCTATACGTCTGTTGGATGAATAAATGAACAGTCTAACAGAATAAAAACACAGTTGTGAGTCTCCATCATCATCCCCTAAGCCAGATTCTCTTGATCTCCTTCATTAATTCATTTCACAATCAGTTACTGAGCCTGCACTTTCTTAATCATCCCAAAAGGTAAAAAACAAAACAAGAAACACAGTCCTGAGTCTCACACTGTACATTTCTGAGAAAAGCAACATATACAAGTCAAGAGACATAACTGAGTTCAAAATCAAACAACCATGCACAACATATAAAGAATGACTGAATTCAGCTATTTCCCAAATGCTTATGCTGAGAAAAACTTAAGCAATGCTTAAGAACATAGTAAGTGCTAGGCAGTTAGAGACCCAGCAGTAAAGAAAGGATATCTCACTATCGACCGAGGGATTTTTGCAGAAGCTAATGTCTGTGGCCATGATTTTTATTTTGGCCGGTCAAAAAGGAATTCTGTTATTTCACTAACACTTTGCGGGTTATTACATTTAATAGTTACACCTGACACATATGTAAAGCCTTCTCCAGCACTGAGAGTTTCATTTTCACTTTCTGTATCACGATCAATCACAAAGATTGTTTTTTTTGTCTTTTTGTTGGCCTGATACATTGTCTGAATCAGAACTATATTCTGAAGAAATATCATCTTCTGAGGCAGGAGTGTGTATGTCGCTTGGACAATCAGAGAAAGCACCTGCATAAAATATGCCGAAAAATTCTTCTTCACTCAAAATGTCATGATGCATCATTTTTTAAAATTTCACATGAATAAGGCTGTGTTTATAATACACACAAGGTTGGAACAAAAACCTAACAGAGAACAATGTGAGAGAAAACAACAATCACAAATTGTATAATAAACCCTTGATCAATTTTAAGTTCTAACAACTTTGCCCTGTAACGTTAATTGTATTACCCTCCAAAAACCTACTGATGGTCAATAAGACAAATTAACACATCTCTGGTCAATAATGTGATATTAGATAACAAGGTGAGAATAAATTGAGAAAAGGGCCATTTGAAGGTGGCAGCCTTTATTCCTATGAGAAATGCTCACAGGAGGAAGGTGCTGGCCCACAGCCTTTTACAAGCCAGGATCTCAATAAGCAATCACTGATTTGAACATTTGTGTTCATGAAAACATTCATATTAGCTGAATACTATTTTATTCACCCTTGAAAGACTAGCTCTTCTGAGAAATTCTATGGTTAAGAAAATTCTCAAGTGAAGACTCTCCTTAGAAAGAAATGAGTTACAATCTATTTCCCTTCCTCCTTAAAGCAATGACTCAAGTGGCTAGCTCTCAAGTAAAAGCAAGGGGCAAAGGAAATTTCTGACCAAAATTCTATTAAGGTTCATGGGCCTCCTAAGTGGGGGGCTTGATCAGTCTATAGGCTCATAATTAAAGCCGTGACCTAGCAGAATTCCCTAGATCTCTGTAGGATCTGAGGCCTAGTCTCACCCAGAAAGAGCATCAAAGATAAATTCTACAATCTGACAAGAGCAAAGATGTGAAAAATATTTAGGGACTTCCCTGGTGGTCCAGAGGCTAGGACTCCCTGCTTCCAATGCAGGGGGCACAGGTTCAATCCCTGGTTGGGGAATTAAGATCTTACACGCCAAGTGGCATGGTCAAAAAAAAAAAAAAAGCTTTACAGGGCAAATAAGGATTTCTACTTCTGGAAGTACAGTATTCCGTAGGTGTATCTTTATTTTTCCCATCTGATCATGACATTTAAAACAAATAAAAGATGGCTCTAAGAAAGGACGAGAAGATGGGGAACCACCAGAACCCAAAGAGGCACAAAGGTGTCATTTTGAGTTTCTTCGTGTGGCTTTTTGTCTCATGCGTCCCAATTCTAGAATGAATAAAGTCAGTAACTCAGAAACCCAACAGGCACAGATGAAAAAAGCCCAAACAAAAAACAACTTTGTCTAGTCAAAGGATCAGAAAAAAGGGGAGCTTAGCAAATCAGAAAACTTTTAGATAATACTCTCCTACAGCCAGCAGAAACAAACTGTTTGAAAGCAACTCCACAGAGAACCTGAGGTCCCACCCCTACCATCAAACGCCCAGTGGGGACACTAGATTTCCATCTTAGACAGGTCCTACGGAGGCATCCTAACCCCAGGGGTGTATCAGAGAGGGTCATTAGGGAGCCTGCAGAGTAGGGGAGACCACACAGGGAGCCTGGACTTATACTCCACTCCGGCAGTAAGGAGGTGTCGCGTTCCTGCCCCACCAGGGTAGCGTTAAGGGAGGACTAACAGGAGTAACTTCCCAGGAGTAACAAGCATTGGAAGAAGCCATGTCAGGAGCAGTAACGAGGCACTCTGGCCCCTCCCAGCCAAGCTGGAATCAGTGGATACTTAATGGCATCAGAACTCCTAACCACGAGTAGCAGGAATGCAGAGGATTTCTCCAAACAAAGGCCAGGTGGGGAACCAGGACTTCACTCCTGTAGCGGTTGCAAAGTGGTACCCCCACCCCTTCCCCTGCCAGAGCAATACCAGAGAAAACCATTTCATCCTAAGACGATCATAACACATGATCACAAATGTGATGGCTTAAAATGACAGGAACTTATTCTCTTACACTTTTGGAGGCCAGAAATCTGAAACCCAGTGGCCAGCAGAGCTACATTCGCTATGATGGCTCTATGAGGTCATGCTTCTTCACCTCTTCCAGCTTCTGGTGGCTTCAAGTGTTTTTCGGCTTGCTGTTGTTCCGTTGCTAAAGTCGCATCTGACTCTTTGCGACCCTGTGGACTGTAGCCCACCAGGCTCCTCTGTCCATGGGATTTCCCAGGCAAGAATAGTTGTGTGGATTGCCATTTCCTTCTCTAGGAGATCTTCCCAACCAAGGGATTGACCCATTTGTCCTGTATTGGCAGGTGGGTTCTTTACCACCGAAGCACCTGGGAAATCCGTTCTTTGGCTTATGACAACATCACCCCAATCTCTAGCCATGTCTTCACATGGCTTTTTTGTTTGTATCTCTTTGTGTCCTCTCCTCTATAGATAAGGACAGCATCATTGGATTCAGGGCCCATCCTAAGTCCAGGATGATTTAATCTAAATATTCTTATTAGTTAATTATATCTGCAAAGATCATTTCCAAATAAGGTAACATACTGAGGTCCCAGGTAGACATGAACTTGGGTGGACCACTATTCAACCCATTACACAAGCTAAAACAGAAGATTTAAACAAGATCCACAGTCTTATAACATGATACTACAAAAGGTCCAGGTTTCCGTCAAAAACTAACTATCATTAAAAAACAAAAAAACAGGAAGATTGTCCTGAAAATGGGCTGCCAGTAGATAACAACACCAATAAAGAAGAGGGAACCTTCCTACACTGTTGGAGGGAATGTAAATTGGTACAGCCACTATGCAAAATACTATGGAGATTCCTTAAAAAACTAAAAAGAGAGCTACCAGATGACTCTGCAATCCCACTCCTGGGCATATATCCAAAGAAAAGCATGGTCTGAAAGGATACATAAAACCCAATATTCATTGCAGCACTATTTACAGTAGCCAAGATATGGAAGCAACCTAAATGTTCATCAACAGAGCAATGGATAAAGAAGATGCAGTACATATATATAAGGGAATATTACACAATCATTAAAAAGAATGAAATCATGCCATTTGCAGCAACATTGATGAACCTAGAGATTGTCATACTGAGAGAAGTAACTCAGACAGAGAAAGAGAAATATCATATGATATCCCTTACATGTGAAATCTAAAAAGAAGTAATACAAATGAACTTATTTACAACAAAAAAGAGACTCATGGACTTAGGGAAAAAATTTATTACCAGTGGTGAATTGTGGGGGAAGGGATAGTTATGGAGTTTAGGATCAACATATGCACACTGCTGTATTTAAAATGGATAAACCAACAAGGACCTATTGTATAGTACAGGGGACTACACTCAATGTTATCTGGCAGCCAGAATGGAAGGGGAATTTGGAAGGAGAATGGATATATGTATATGTATGGCTGGGTTGCTTTCTGTGCTCCTGAAATTATCACAACATTTTTAATCAGCTATACTCCAATATAAAATAACAAGCTAAAAAAATAGATAATAACACGTAAGAAAACAGAGGTATTATAATTTTATGACAAAGTTTTAAAGAAGTTATCATAAAATTCCTTCAGTAAGCAATTATGAACATACTCAAAACAATGAAAAATTAAAAGCCTCAACAAACAAGATATAAAATAAAAAACTGTAGAGCTGAAAAATACAATTTCTGAAATAAAAAAATAATTACTGGATGAGTGAAACAGCAGAATGGAGGAGATGGGGAAAGAATCAATGAAGTTGATAGCAGAACAATAGAAATTACTCAATTTAAACAACAGAGAGAAATTAGGCTTAAAAAAATGAACATATCCTTAAAAACATATAAGACAATAATATAAGATTTAACAAATCCCAGAACTAGAAGAGAAAGAATGCAGGGCTGGAAAAATATTAGAAGAAGTAATAGCTAAAAAGTTCCTAAATTTGGCAACCTACAGCAACCTACAGATTTAAGAAACTGAGCAAACGTCAAACAGGATAAACCAAAGAAATCCACAGCAAGACACTTCATAGTCAAACTTCCAAAACTGAAGGGAAAAACTCTGGACAGCATGAGAAGGAAACCCCTTATCTCACCTTATCTTATCTTGCCTTACCTTACCTACAGGGGAAAAACATTTTCAATGACAGTGGATCTATTTAAAAACCACAGTGGCCAGGGAATGCCCTGGTGGTCCAGTGGCTAAGACTCCACACTCCCAGTGTAGGGGGCCCAGGTTCAATCCTTGGTCAGAGAACTAGATCCCACATGCCTCAAATAAAAGATCAAAGATCCCATGTACAGCAACTAAAATCCAGTGCAGTCAAATAAACAAAAACCACAGAGGCCAAAAGAAAGTAGGGCACTATTTTCCAAGTGCTAAAAGAAATGACTGTTAAGTGGAATCCTATAAGTAGTGAAGATAACTTTCAAAAAGACTTCTTAAGTGACATAATTCATTATGTTATTGATAGGATAAAGAAGAAAAATATAGAAATGTGGAAGAAAGGATTTGATGAAATTCAATATCCAATCATCGATTTAAAAAAAAGAACTCAGAAAAATAATATTTTCTCAGAAAAATAATAACAGAAGGTCACATCCTCAACTTGACAATAATCTACAAAAAGACTCACAGCTGACACTGTCCATGATGGTGAAAGGCCGAATGGTTTCTTCCTGAGACTAGGAACAAGGTAAGGATATCCACTTATATCACTCTCACTCAACACAGAGCTGGAAACTCCTGCTTTACCCCTCAATGACTGAGAGCAGTCTCCATCCTGCTCTTGTTGGCTCCAGCTTTGGCAGCCTGTCCGCACTGTTTATCTGGAGGAGCATCCTTGATGATTTCTTTTCTGCACATCCCTTATCCAATGCAGCAGCAAAATCTGTTGCTCTGCCTTCAAAATGGCTTCAAAACACAACCACCTCTCCTGTCTGTCCAAAGTCACTACTATTTCTTGCTGGATCAAAGCAATGGATCGCCCAGGGTGGTACTGCTTCACCTTTATCCCTTAGAAGCCAAAGTGATTCCTTCCGTGTATAAATCACACCATATTGTTCAGCTCCCCAGGGTGCCACATCAGTAACTGGAAAAGCCAGAATTCTCAGGACTACTACAGGAACCTGCAGGAACTGGCCCCATCACCTCTTAGACCTTACTTCTGACTCTCGTCCACTTCACTCAGCCACATGGATCATCCTTATTAGAACCCACCAAGCATAATCCTGTGGGGCTTTAAAACATGCTTTTCACTTCTGGGCATACACACTGAGGAAACCAGATCTGAAAGAGACACGTGCACCCCAATGTTCATCGCAGCACTGTTTATAATAGCCAGGGCATGGAAGCAACCTAGATGCCCATCAGCAGATGAATGGATAAGGAAGCTGTGGTACATATACACCATGGAATTTTACTCAGCCGTCAAAAAGAATTCATTTGAACCAGTCCTAATGAGATGGATGAAACTGGAGCCCCTTATACAGAGTGAAGTAAGCCAGAAAGATAAAGAACATTACAGCATACTAACACATATATATGGAATTTAGAAAGATGGTAACGATAACCCTATATGCAAAACAGAAAAAGAGACACAGAAATACAGAACAGACTTTTGAACTCTGTGGGAGAAGGTGAGGGTGGGATGTTTCAAAAGAACAGCATGTATACTATCTATGGTGAAACAGATCACCAGCCCAGGTGGGATGCATGAGACAAGTGCTTGGGCCTGGTGCACTGGGAAGACCCAGAGGAATCGGGTGGAGAGGGAGGTGGGAGGGGGGATCGGGATGGGGAATAAGTGTAAATCTATGGCTGATTCATATCAATGTATGACAAAACCCACTGAAATGTTGTGAAGTAATTAGCCTCCAACTAATAAAAAAATTAAAAAAAAAAAAAAAGTAAACCTCTCTAATTTATTTTTGCTTTTTAAGTATTTATTTATTTAGCTTCTTCTTCTTTAGTTGTGATTCATGGACTCCAGTTGCTGCATGAGGACACAGTAGTTGCAGCACACAGGCTTAGTTGCTCCACAGCATGCGGGATCTTAGTTATCCAGTCAGGGATGGAACCCAAGTCCCCTGCATTGCAGGGTAGATTCTTAACCACTGAACCACCAGGGAAGTCCCTAAAACATGTTTTTACTGAGGCTCTTTTGTATTTGCTATTTCCTCATGGACAGAAGGGCCTGGCAGGCTATAGTCCCGAGGGTCGCCAAGAGTTGGACATGACTGAAGCAGCTTAGCACACACTGCAAGCCTCCAGCTGGCCCTTCTCAAAGAGCCTTCTCTGACCACCCCTTACCACCCAAGGCCACGCCCAGCTGGCATCCCCATCCCACACTCTGTTTTTCTTCTCTCCATATCCCTTAGAACCACTGACACACCATTTATCCCAGGCTACATAGTGATCATCTGTGTCCCCTCTTTAAAATGTAAACTCTCAGGGGCTTCCCTGGGGGTCCAGTGCTTAAGACTTCACCTTCAAAGCCACGGGGTTCAGGTTCAGTACTTGGTTGGGGAGTTAAGATCCTACATTCCTCAAGGCCAAAAATAAACAAAGCATAAAGCAGAAGCAATATTGTAACAAATGCAATGAAAACTTTAAAATGGTCTACATTAAGAAATATCTTTAAAATAAAAGTTTAAAAGATAAATCAATAAAATGCAAATTCTCAGAGGGCAGGACCTTACCTATTTTGCTTTCTAATAACTACCTAGAAATGCATCTGGCACACACCAAATGCTTGTAAATATCTGCTAAATAAATGAACAAGCTAAAACAATGCCCTATATATGTCTTTCTACCCCATCCTTTCCTTCCTTCTCTTTTTCTGAAGTCTTTTTCTTTCCTTCCTTAAACAAATGTCTACTGGTTGTGCAAGACAACAGATTGGATTCTTGCAAATTATGCGTGAATAGGTCTACCTGTTTTGTGCAAATATCCAGGCATGTAAACAAAATCTCACATGAGACACAGATAGCAGCTCAGTTTCCAAAACTTTCACTAGTGTAAATCTGTGCAAATTTCTGTAGGAATGCGCAGCAGAAAGAAAAGAAAGAGAGCTGTCAGGAACACCAAAGCTCCCCAAATTTCTAAACTAATGGTTTTGCATATCCACCTAATGCTCCACTCCTGAGAGTGATGCTAAGTCTTGACAGCCAGAGTCCTCAGGAGTGCCTCCTGACGTGTGTATGTGGCTCCCCATGCCATGCCATGCTCAGTAGCTCGATCACATCCCACTCTTTGTGACCCCATGGAGCCCGCCAGGCTCTTCTGTCAATGGGATTCTCCACACAAAAAATACTGGAGTGGGTTGCCATCTCCTCCTCCAGGGGATCCTCCCAACCCAGGAATCGAACTCTCATCTCTTGCATCTCCTGCATTGACAGGCAGATTCTTTACCAGTGCTCCACATGGGAAGCCCCATACACAGACGATTTCTCTGTGCTAGAAGGACTATTCATGCAGGACAGGTAGGTGGAAGGATAATTTTTTTCTGAGGTTATGGGTTTGCACAGATCATGGGTCAAAATTGGAGGTTTTCTTGGGCCCCTCTTTCACCTGTCTTTCTCTAAAAGCAGAGGCCAATCTGACGTTTGATTTCGGAAAATGAGAAGTTCCCATGAAGTTTCTGCCTCACGGGGTATAAAGGATAGGTTTTCACCCACCTACAGTGATGATCTTGCCTGCTGCTCCCATCTGGTATACATCATGGATCAGAGCTAAAGCATGTCCAGCCAATCCAGCACCCCTGTGCTAAGTAAACACTCCTCACTTCTCTTCATGCTGAAGTCAGACCACAGGGTAATAAAAGCACAATCAAATGCCAACTCACACGCAAGACTTGTTATTCCAAACAGGTACTTTGTTCCAGTCAGCCCAAGAAGAGGGAAAGATTATTCATTTAGCTCTAAATTCAATTTATTTTCTGAACTTGTTTCAGTTTGATTCTCTCGTGTTTTAGGCTCTATAATAAGTTTATCCTCTGTTCTACTTGAGTCGGCGAAACCTCAGGGGGGTCTCTTTGCAAGTTACAGAGCATGATGATTAGCAACTCAAAAACAGAAGCATGTTCTTTTGAGACGTCCAGAAACAGAATCCAAACCCACAAGGCAAAAGGCAGCTCTGAGGGAAGAGCCCAGGGCAGATGGAGCAAGAGTCTTAGGGGTGAGAGATGCCCTGGGCACTGCTACTCTGCACAAACTACACCTCTGACCCCAGAGCCTCAGCCGGTCTGAGCATTTGGGCTGCTCAGGAGCAGCAGGCGGAGGACGTGCTTTCACCTCTTCCTTGGCTCCTGGATTTTTCCACCCTTTCTCCTCCTTATTGTAGCAAGCTGGCCTCACACTTTGCCACCTCTCTGTGTCAACACGTTCACAACACAAGCACACTGGGCCCTGCAGTGGAAAATAACAATCACTGGGCAAAATGAGTGGTGGCTCGTTTGGCTGAGTCTTGTTAAAACCAGAAAACACCCCATGCAGGTTCTGCATCAGAGAATTTGGGTAACTTAGCTAAATTCTCACTGCAACAGACCTGGAATGCCTAAGTTGCTTCAACAGTGTCCAACTCTGCAACCCCATGGACTGTAGACCAACAGGCTCCTCTGTCCATGGGATTCTCCAGGCAAGAATAGTGGAGTGGGTTGCCACTTCCTCCTCCAGGTGATCATCTCGACCCAGGGATCAAACCTGTGTCCCTTGTGTCTCCTGCATTGGCAGGCATGTGGCCTTCAGCCATTGCGGTTCCCAGGTTTAGTTGCTTTGCAGCATGTAGAATCTTCCCAGACCAGGGATCGAACCCATACCTATTGCACTGGCAGGCAGATTCTTATCCACTCTACCACCAGGGAAGTCTGAGCTTCATTTTTAAGAAAGAGAAAAATGGAAGCTTAAAAGCAAAGACTTGCTCAAGTTGACATAGCTATGAAGTCCATATAGCTATGAGGCCAAGATTCTAACCAGATCCTTATTCCCTTTAAAACACATTACCTGAATACTCAGGGAGCCAGATCACAACACACTCCATTTGAAACCCACCCCATCTGAAACACACCCTCTCTGACAGCTGCCAAGACTTTTCCTATCATATGACCGGAGGGTACATAAATTAGAATAGGAGAGCTTTTTCCATCAGCAAGTAATTAGACAAGTCACACCTGCTTGGAGTTCATTCGCAGATACATTCTGGCTCCTTTCTGGATTTATACCTGTCTCTTTTAGCAATTAAGAGATTCAGCTGAATTTTCTATGATTCACCTCAAGATGCCATATGTTCAATAAAGGTACTGGTATAGAAAGAGCAGCTGATGCCTCTAGGAAAACATAAGCAAACACTAAGTATACAAACATTACTGCCGGGTACATATGCCTAAGATTTATCTTCTCTTATGTGGATTTTATCACTTCTCAGAATAAGCAAAACGAAACTAATTTCCGGTGACATTTGTATTCAGACCAGAATTTCGGCATCCAAAAAGTAAAATTTATCATCAGAGAATGAATCAGAGGTGTTGTAAACTTCAGCTTTCTGAGTAAAGGAAAACATCATGTCTAGCTATCACATATTAAGGGTAAATCTAGTGTTTAAAGTGAAAGTAGTGAAAGTGTTAATCACTCAGTCATGTCTGAATCTTTGCGACCCATTGACTACTGCAGCCCGCCAGGCCCCTCTGTCCATGGAATTCTCCAGGCAAGAATACCGGACTGGGTTGTCATTCCCTTCTCCAGGGGATCTTCCCAACCCAGGGGTTGAACTTGGGTCTCCTGCATTACAGGCGGTTTCTTTACCATCTGAGGCACCAGGAAATCCAGTGTTTGGAACATCGCAAATTTATTAGATAAGAACTTAGTTGGTTCTAGCCCCACAAAACAAAGGGTTTATGACCTAAGTCTCCTTTTATCCCTAGTCTTTCCACGCCCTGTCCTACCACCCTCAGCGCTGGGTCAGGCCATCCACTGACTTTCTCAGTTCCAGGAGACCTGCTGAGCACTGCTGGGAAAAGTACCTACCCACATAGACAGAAACCCACAAACCCATGATCTACCTTAACACTTGTCTTTAAGTCCTCCTCTGTCAGCCATCTCTCTATCATTGGTCAGCTTTTCCTCCCCTTCCCTTGAATGACTGTTTCTACTTTGACCAATCTCCTCAAATTATCCTCCCATCCTACCCATCAGCGGATGGTCTCATATTACTCCCCACAAACTATCAAGGCTAGGGGAGTGACCTCCTTCAATTTCCAGCTTCCTGTATCCATAAACTTATCTTCTAAAAGCCACCTTCTTCCCTTCAGTCTAAAGGCAGAGGCTCCTTTCCCATTGCTCATGATTGATCTATTCTAAACCTCTTCTGACTTTGCTAGAACATTTCATTCCCCTTTTAGGCTGTGCTTTAAATCTTATCTCAAAACTGGCTTCTGCTCTACCCAGATTTTTGGGGAAGTTTCTCAAGTTTCTTCTTTAAATGAAACAAGCAAAAAGAAAAATCAAATAACAAAAACCCAAAATATACCACTCTTCTCTAATTATTGCCCTAATAGTCTCTTTTTTTTAACAATCACATTTCTCAAATGAAGATTACCTTCATTCTCTTCTCTCCTACCAGCCAAACATCCCTAGCCAAGGAAAGGAATCTTTTCTTCTCTTGCATTTTCAACTTAAGTTGGCTTCACTGAAATATTTGAAAATTTTATTTATGTGCACAGTAAACTAAAAAAATATTCTCTATACCCCTCTCCATTCTATTTGGAAGCAAATACATAAATAAAATACAATTTCAAGGTATGTTTTTCAATAGCTCTAAAAGTCTAAGAGAAATTCATGGCTGGTATAGCCCAATCCAGTGAATCCCCTACATACAAACCTTCAAGTTTCAAACTTTCAAAGATGTGAACATAAGTTCCGTCAACATCAGGCATAAGCAAAATTCCATAGCCCTGTGTCTCTTACTGCTGATGATCCTTCAGCTCACACCTCCTACCATTCCCACCTCCTCTCCTCCTCCCGTCAGTAACTCTTCTTGCCTTTTTAACTGGATGCCAGCCCCTGTATGCAAGCTGTTGTACTATACTATTGTACTTACCAAAGTACTGTACTGTAAGATTAAAAACGTTTTCTTTATTCTCTGTTTGTTTGTTATGTATTATTTGTGTGTAAAGTATGATAAATATATTACAGTACGGTACTATATAGCCAATTGTGTTAGCTGGGTGCCTAGGCAATTTTGCTGGACTTAAGAACGACTTGGACTTAAGAATGTGCTCTCAGAATGGAACTCATTTATATGTAGGAAACTTACTGTAATTCTTTGTTTCTTGCTTCACAAGAAGGTAGAAAACTATCTTCTCAATGCTAGTGCTAAGTTGCTTCAATTGTGTCCATTTCTTTGCAACCCTATACCCTGCCAGGCTCCTCTGTCCAAGGAATTCTCTAGGCAAGAATACTGGAGTGGGTTGCCACGTCCTCTTCCAGGAGATAGTCCCAATCCAGGGATCAAACCAAAGTCTCATGTTTCCTGCATTGGCAGGCGGATTCTTTACCACTAGCGCCACCTGGGAAATCCAATAGAAGGGATTTCCATTGTCCATATAAGACCGAACTGTGTTGCCCTGACCAAAAATAGAAAGAAAGAGAAAAAGTGCTCACCTCGACAAAGTGCGCTAGCTTTCAAGGCAATCGTAAGGAAATTAACTATAACATTTGCTGATGAAGAGGATGAGTGAGAGTTGGACCACCTAGCTGTTTTCACCCGTGAGACTGTACTTCTCTCATTTGGATTTAAGACAAGCTCTGTAGCATCTATCTGAACCTGCATCTGATCAAGTTTTGAAGTTATAGGAGTTCAAGGAGCAGAACTTCCTCCTCAGGTGGGAAGGCCTGGAATTTTTTCCAGGAGCAAGTGGGATCCTGCCTCTGTGGGCTTGAGTGTAAAAGATTCAGGAGAAAAATGGAAGAAATTAAGAAGTGATACTTGAAGAAAGTTATCCCTTTGAGGCACCATCCTTTCAAAGACATAAGTCTGTATCAGATACTTCCCATCCAGATGCAGGTGAGCAACTAAACCAAATGAAACAGTAATATCTCCTCCCTCCACTCAACACACACCTTTCAACTGTGAGATCTGTATGATCTGCTAGAAAAATAGCACCCTACATCTCCACTATGAACCAGCATTTTGCCTGGGGAAATTACTAAGGAGGTACTAAGGAAAAGGATGCTAACTGATCTGTGTTCATCTTGCTAAGAGATCAAGAGATGGCTGTTCCACAGAGATTGGACTGTGGGGCTGGCCAACTCAGCAACAAAACAATGCTAGGCTGACCACAGAGGTGAGGACTGTCTCACCATGTGTGGAACCTGTTTCCCCACCAGCATAGGCTGGCAAGTTACAGAAAAGGAGGGCCCTTCCAAACCTGTGTCCTTCTCTCATTTAAGCCCTGGCTGCTGCCACAAGCTCCAAAAGATCTGCAAGTCCACCAAATGCTGTTCTCTTGCTGGACACTCTCAGGACCTCAGAGGTTACCCATCTATTGTAACTCGTTTGCCTTGCCCCAGAGACTTGTCACTCCTGCTGAATTTAGAGGTTTAAAATCTGACACCACCATCTACTCATGGATGCCATCTGTCATTTGTTTTCTTCCCCTACCCAAACATTTCTTCCAAGTTTCTTTCTCTCTGTTCCCATTTATACTCATTAGTTCCTGGTCATACTTTCCAAAGAAAATCACTGAGTGATTTTCCTGCTTCTCTCTCTGGTGAACTAGCCCTCCAACCATCCTGTCCACTAGTGTCAGTGGCATTTTTAAAATCCCGGATGTCAATATATTTTTTTATCCAAAACCCTTCAAAGGCTCTCTATCAAAACTTTTTTTTCAAAAACGTTTTATTTTGTATAGGGGTATAGCTGATTAACAATGCTGTGACGGCTTCAGGTGAGCAGCAAAGGGACGCGGCCATATAGCTACACATATCCATTCTCCCCCTAACTCCCCTCCCATTCAGGCTCCCACATAACATGGAGCAGAGTTCCCTGTGCTAGACAGTGGGACCTTGCTGGTTATCCATTTCAAATATAGCAGTGTGTACAGGTCCATCCCAAATTCCCTAACTATCCCTTCCCTCATCTTCTCTCCAGCAACCATAAATTCATTCTCTAAGTCTGTAAGTTTCTTTTTGTTTGGTAAATAAGTTCATCTGTATCACTTCTTTTTAGATTCCACATATAGGGAATGTCATATGGTATTTCTCCTTCTCTGACTTATTTCACTCAGTATGGCAATATCTAGGTCCATCCAGGGTGCTGCAAATGGCATTATTTCGTTCCTCTTGATGGCTGAGTGATATTCCATTGTATATATGTACTACATCTTCTTTACCCATTCCTCTGCCAATGGACACTGAGTCTGCTTACACTAATACTTCTTAGCCTGGTCTACAGTGCCCTCCAAGATCTGTCACATGCCTACTTGTCCAATGTCATTTACTGCAACTCTTCCCCTTCCTCCCGCTCTGTACCCTGGCTTCCTTTTCATTCCTGGAACACATTAAATTCATCCCTGCTACCTGGCTTCTCACAGGCTGTTCCCTCTTCCTAAAACCTTCTAAACCTTTCCCCAGGTCCCATCCCACCTCAGCACGTGTTCTGAACTGCAAAGTTGCTAGGGCATTGGCTTAAACGCTGTCTCTTCAAAGAGGCCATGCTTATCTAAATTACTTGCCACCACCATATCTGAACCTTACTTTATTTATCACAATAACCTACTTATTTTCCTTATGGCTATTACTACATTATGTGACTATTCTCTTATTGGCTTCCTGGTTTACTGACTGTCTCACCTTAGTCTGAAAGCTCCAAAAGGTCAGAGACCACATCTATATAACAGCTGATACAGTCTCTGGCATGGACTTCCCTGGTAGCTCAGCTGGTTAAGAATCCACCTGCAATGCAGGAGATCCCGGTTCAGCTCCTAGGTTGGGAAGATCCTCTGGAGAAGGGAGAGGATACCCACTCCAATACTCTTGGGCTTTCCTGGTGGCTCATACGGTAAAGAACTGACCCACAATGTGGGAGACCTGGGTTCAATCCCTGGGTTGGGAAGATCCCCTGGAGGAAGGCATGGCAACGCACTCCAGTATTCTTGCCTAGAGAATCCCATGGACAGAGGAGCCTGGTGGGCTACAGTCCATGGGCTCACAAAGAGTCAGACTCGACTGAGTGACTAAGCACAGCACAGTCCCTGGCACCTAGCAGATGCCCAATACAAATTGGCTGAATGAATGACAGATGAATTAATAAATGAATGTAGCCCATGAGATGTTCATGGCTGCCTCAGGCCAGTGGACTTTAATGACAATGACCTCTCATCCTAGAGAACCCTTTGTCCACTCCCACATCCTGACAAACACCCACACTGCATCCATATCTTTACTACTGGCATCCTTAGCTCCTTCAAATTTTTTCTGACTTCTCTTCCCTCCCAGTTATAGTTTTCAACTTCCTCCTTGATACCTTACCTCGAATTTGTATTAACTTCTAGCATAGTTCCTGTAACACTGAAATGTTCTATTTTTGTGTTTCTTCTTGTTGTGTTGCATATGTGCTCAGTCATGTCTGACTCTTTGCATCCCCATGGACTATAGCCCGCCAGGCTCTTCTGTCCATGGGATTTCCCAGGCAGGAATACTGGAGTGGGTTGCCATTTCCTACTTCAAGGGATCTTTCCAACCCAAGGTCCTCTTAGGAAAACTCATTAATTTCCTAAGGATAGAAACTATGCTTTAATCATCCTTGCATACTCAATACCTCACCCAGTGTCTGACACTAAACAAGCTCTCTTGAAATTATTTTTGAATTAGAAATTAATGACAAAATGAGGCATGCTATGATTCTACTTTGTAACCCATGAGACATCCCACTATGGAAATTATCAGAAAATCTTCTCTGTGCATATCAGCATCCATTACCTGAAGCACTAAGATATACAACAGTGCAACACACAGGTTAATACCTAGAAAATTACACCCCTTCCAAAAAGCAAGACTTGTCAGATTGTGCAGAAAAAGGGAGAAACACTGTGAAGAGAGCTCAGTAGTAACATTTAGTTTTCAAACTATTGTGCAAATCTGAGCACCAATGGTCCGTGAACCTAGCCAAGTAAAAGAAATAATTTCGGAAGTCACACTGACAGCATTGAATACAGAGACTGCCAAGCAAGGCAGAGTCAGAGGCATTTGCCTTTTAGAGATTAATTCTATACCTGGATAAGGAGTATCACTAATAAATCAAGAGGCCAAACACATTTAGCACGAACATCCAAACGGGATCTTGAACTGACAGTTATTTAACTTCTGATGACCTTGCCTCCAGTCAGACTATTCTCTTTGTCATCTGCCAATCAAATGGTTCTCTTTCCTGACAGTGGGTGGAGCTTTAACATATGGTTTCTTAACATAACCAACAGGCAATGCCGAGGCTTACACAACCACCTTACGAGGAAGTGAATTGATCTCATTTTTCTCCCAAGCATGATGTCTATTTACACGTTTTACATCACTTGCTAATGTTATTCACAGTTACCTAACTACGGAAAAGCAAATTGAAACAAGCAATGTATAAAAGAGGCAATATATTATGACAAGTGGGTTTATCTCAGGACTGCAAGTTTAGCTTAATATTAGAAAATTAATTAATGTGATTTAACTCAATAACTGCTGGGAGGGATTGGGGGCAGGAGGAGAAGGGGGCGACAGAGGATGAGATGGCTGGATGGCATCACCGACTTGATGGGCACGAATTTGAGTAAACTCCGGGAGTTGGTGATGGACAGGGAGGCCTGGCGTGGTGCGATTCATGGGGTCGCAAAGAGTCAGACACGACTGAGCGACTGAACTGAACTGAACTGAACCCAATAACAGATTAAAAGGGAAAAATTATCTGATAATCATAATAGATGCTTCTTTCCACATCTAATATAGTTCAACATCCATTTGTATTAAAAATATTTTAGTAAATGTGGAATAAAAAGATATTTCCTTAACCTCATAAATGAAATGCACAAAAATATGACCATGTACACACATACACACACCCTCTTCATTAAATATCATACTTAATGGGGAAATGTTGAAAGCATTTCTTTAAGATCGAGAAAAATACAAAGATATTCACTATCACCATTTATCCAATGTTCTTAAAGTTCAAGCAAATGTGTTAAAAACAAGAGAAAATATTAAAAGATACAACACTTTGAAATGAAGGGAAAAAAATTCTATCTTTTACAAATGATATGATTATCCATATAGAAAATCCTAAATAGTGTGCAGGAAAAAAATTAAAATTTTAAAAGAATTCCATTTTCTAAATAAAAAATGGTGTAGAAAAGTCAAATTCATCTCTCTTTATCAGTAACAATCATTTTGAAAAGTAATTTTTAAAGAATATATCATTTACAGTAACCCAAAAGTAAAAAAAAATTTAAGAATACAATTATGATGTAGAAGCAAGCTCTTAATAAAAAAAAAAAAAATCTGAAAATTACTGAAGAACCTTACCTAAATGGAGAAATATACAAGGTTTTGGAACCATCTTGGATAGGAGCATTTGCTATCATTTTTTATATCATTTCCCTGGTACAGTTCAGTTAAGTCACTCAGTCGTGTCCGACTCTCTGCAACCCCATGAACCACAGCACGCCAGGCCTCCTTGTCCATCACCAACTCACAGAGTCTACCCAAACTCATGGCCATTGAATCGGTGATGCCATCCAACCATATCATCCTCTGTCGTCCCTTTCTCCTCCTGCCCTCAATCTTTCCCAGCATCAGGGTCTTTTCCAATGAGTCAGTTCTTTGAATCAGGTGGCCAAAGTACTGGAGTTTCAACTTCAACATCGGTCCTTCCGATGAACACCCAGGAGGGACTGGTTGGATCTCCTTGCAGTCCAGGGGATTCTCAAGAGTCCTCTCCAATACCACAGTTCAAAAGCATCAATTCTTCCGTGCTCAGCTTTCTTTACAGTCCAACTCTCTCATCCACACATGACTACTGGAAAAACCATAGCCTTGACTAGATGATCTTTTGTTGACAAAGTAATGTCTCTGCTTTTTAATATTCCATCTAGGTTGGTCATAACTTGCCTTCCAAGGAGTAAGTGTCTTTTAATTTCATGGCTGCAGTCACCATCTGCAGTGATTTTGGAGCCCAAAACACTAAAGTCAGCCACTGTTTCCCCATCTATTTGCCATGAAGTGATGGGACCAGATGCCATGATTTTAGTTTTCTGAATGTTGACTTTTAAGCCAACTTTTTCACTCTCCTCTTTCACTTTTTTTTTTCCTCTTTCACTTTCATTAAGAGGGTCTTTAGTTCTTCTTCACTTTCCGCCATAAGGGTGGTGTCATCTGCATATCTGAGGTTATTGATATTTCTCCCAGCAATCTTGATTCCAGCTTGTGCTTCTTCAGCCCAGCATTTCTCATGATGTACTCTGCATATAAGTTAAATAAGCAGGATGACAACATACAACCTTGACATACTCCTTTTCCTATTTGGAACCAGTCTGTTTTTCCATGTCCAGTTCTAACTGTTGCTTCCTGACCTGCATACAGGTTTCTCAAGAGGCAGGTCAGGTGGTCTGGTATTCCCATCTCCTTCAGAATTTTCCACAGTTTATTGTGATCCACACAGTCGAAGGCTTTGACGTAGTCAATAAAGCAGAAATAGATGTGTTTCTGGAACTCTCTTGCTTTTTTGATGATCCAGCGGATATTGGCAATTTGATCTCTAGTTCCTCTGCCTTTTCCAGCTTGAACATCTGGAAGTTCACAGTTCACGTATTGCTGAAGCCTGGCTTGGAGAATTTTGAGCATTACTTCACTAGCGTGTGAGATGAGTGCAATTGTGTGATAGTTTGAGCATTCTTTGGCATTGCCTTTCTTTGGGATAGGAATGAAAACGGACCTTTTCCAGTCCTGTGGCCACTGCTGAGTTTTCCAAATTTGCTGACATATTGAGTGCAGCACTTTCACAGCATCATATTTTAGGATTTGAAATAGCTCAACTGGAATTCCTCACCTCCAGTAGCTTTGTTCATAGTGATGCTTCCTAAGGCCCACTTGACTTCACATTCCAGGATGTCTGGCTCTAGGTGAGTGATCACATCATCATGATTATCTGGTCATGAAGATCTTTCTTGTACAGTTCTTCTGTGTGTTCTTGCCACCTCTTTTTAATATCTTCTGCATCTGTTAGGTCCCTACCATTTCTGTCCTTTACTGACCCCATCTTTACATGAAATGTTCCCTTGGTGTCTCTAATTTTCTTGAAGAGATCTCTAGCCTTCCCCATTCTATTGTTTTCCTCTATTTCTTTGCACTGATCATTGAGGAAGACTTTCTTATCTCTCCTTGCTATTCTTTGGAACTCTGCATTCAAATAGGTATTTCTTTCCTTTTCTCCTTTGCTTTTTGACTCTCTTCTTTTCACAGCTATTTGTAAAGGCTCCTCAGACAGCCCTGGTACATAAGTAATTTTATAAAATTCCAATAAAAAACCCAGTAAGTACTTTTATACTGTTCTTTTGAAATTAACACAATTTCACACTAAAATTTATCTAGACACACACAAAAAAAAAGGCTCAGAAGAGTTAAAATACTCTTGAAGAAACTAAATAAAGTACAGGACTTCCCTATTGTATACCAAGACATATTTAAAATAGGATTCCATACAGATGCGGGATAAAGACAAACCAATAGCAAAATGGAGAGAAAAATGAACATACACGTCACAGCTGAGGGAATTCAAAAGACCTAAGGATCATTTGAAAAAATGATTCACCTTGTTTGTAATCAAAGAAAGACCAATTAACACTACAATGAGATATCATCACATACTCATCAGACTGGCGAAAAATGAAAAGTTTAACAACTCCAAGTATTAGCCAGGATGTATATATAGCTACAGTAACTCTCACCTACAACTAGCTGTGTAGCCGCTTCAGAAACCAGCTTTCTGTTTCCTAGAAAAGTTAAATATCTATGTAGGGATACACCAGATGATTCCTTTCATGGGTACATACCCAGCCTGGGGAAATTTTTATACACATTAAGAATGCTTATTTAGGTTGCTTGCGTGCCTTGGGTATTGCAAACAGTGCTGCAATGAACACTGGGGTGCATGTATCCTTTCGGATCATGTTTTGCTCCAGCTATATGCCCAGGAGTGGGATTGCAGGGTCATGTGGTAACCTTATTTATATTTTTTAAGGAACCTCCATACTGTTCTCCATAGGGCTTCCCAGGTGGCACAGAATCCACCTGCCAAGCCAGAGATGTGGCTTCGATCCCTGGGTCTGGAAGATCCCCTGGGAAGGAAATGGCAACCCACTCCAGTATTCTTGCCTGGGAAACCCCATGGACAGAGGAGCCTGGCAGGCTTACAGCTCATGCAGTTGCAAAGAGTCAGACACAAACTGAAGAATAAGCAGCAGCAGCATACTGTCCTCCATAGTGGCTGGACCAATCTACATTCCCACCAACAGTGTCAGAGGGCTCCCTTTTCTCCACATCCTCTCCTGGACTTATCGTTTGTGGGTTATCCGATGATAACTATTCTGGCTGGTGTGAGGGGATACTTCATTGTAGTTTTGATGTGTATTTTTCTAATAATTGGTAGTGATGTTGAACATCTTTTCATGTACCTATTTTCCACCTGTAGTCTTCTTTGCAGAAATGTCTATTTAGGTCTTCTGCCCATTTTTTGAGTGGGTTGTCTGTCTTGATGCTGTTAAGCATCATGAACTGTTTGTAAATTTTGGAGACTAATCTCTTAAACACCCATTGAGAGAGGAATGGATAAAGAAGATGGGGTACATATATACAATGGAATATTACTCAACTGTTTAAAAGAATGAAATAATGCCATTTGTAGCAACATGAATGGACCTAGAGAGTGTCACACTGAGTGAAGTAAGTCCAACAGAGAAGGAGAAATATCATATGACATGCCTTGTGTCATACAAGGCATGAAAGAGACTTGCAAACTTAGAGAATGAACTTACGGTTGCCAGGCAGGGGTCAGGGGGAAGGATGGGAAGAAGGGATAATTACAGATGGACATGTACACACTGCTGTATTTAAAATGGATAACCAATGAGGATCTACTGTATAGCACAGGGAACACTGCTTAAAGTTATGTGGCAGCCTGGATGGGAGGGGAGTTTAGAGGAGAATGGATACATGTGTATGTATGGCTGAGTCCCTTCGCTGTTCATCTGAAACTATCACAACATTGTTTGTTAATTGGCTATATCCCAATACAAAATAAACAGTTCAAAAATTTAATAAGAGAATGTTCACAGCAGCATGGCTTGTACCGGTAAATGCCCAGGAACAATCCAAATATATCAAGGTAGAACTGATAAGTAAATGCGGCTATACTCATACAATGGACTATTGCATTGCAATAAAAATAAACTGCAGTGATAAAGTTTTTTAATGCCTCTTCTGGCATCAAGGTTGTAAGGGGAAAACTGATCATTCAGAAACCATGTCTGGCAGAATGCACCCAGACTCAAATGACAGATAAACTGTGCCCAACTGAGTCCTGATATGCATCACAGCTCACATAAGCTCGAACTCTTTTAGAACTCATTTATCTAGATCCATACATTACAAGATAAAACCACAAACAAACTGATCTAGCAGAGTCACTACATGAACTCACACTCTACAAACACTGACTATTCCAGCTACATAGCTTACAAATTCTGAGAAATCCCTACCAAGAAAATCTATGACCAACACTAGCCAAAATCTATAAATAGCCTCTTATAAATCCCCTTTTGAAATGCCTAGTGATTCTCCATTTTTCTTAGTTACAGCATGTTCATAAATCTAACTTTGTTTGACTACAGGTCTGACTCTACTGCTCTTTGGGCCCCAGGTTTTATCAATTGCTAAATACCTTTGTGTGGATAAATTCTCCCTTCAACAAAAATTTCTGATTTTAAAACCCAAGTCAAAGGAGGGTACAACAGGATGGTTTCAATAATTTAGAAAAGCAAAGAGGCAAAAAGTTAAGCTACATAATTTTAAATGAAACATTCAATGAAACATACATATGTGGCAAAACATAAAGAAAATCAAGGAAATAATTCGCACAAAATTTTGGGTTAATGAGAAGCATAACGAGTCTTGGGAAAGACACAAAAATCTTAGGTACTAACAGCATCTTATTTTTTGGTTAACGTGGGTGGGCAAAAATACATGTTTGCTTTATTTCTTATACTCTACTCTATACGTATTATAGATTGTATTGTACATATAGTAGGGCTCGTGATTTTTAAAAATTAGATTTCTAAATGAGAAAACCAGGGCTGATGTTGGTTCAATGATTTCCCCATGCTAGCACAGCTAATTAGAACATAAAATCTTTCAAGGACAGAGATCCATGCACTGCTGTATTCCCAATGCCCAGCACAGAATATTTCATGAAGCGGAGCCACAACAAATGTTTATGGAATAAACAGAGGAACTGGGATCCATCTATTCAGTACTGATCTTTTCTTTCTCCTCATGATTCCATAATGCATGAACCAGTACATTTCAGGAGGAAGTCTGGTATCAAGACTACCATCAAGGCCCGTTCCATTTAAACGCAGTACTCAATTCTATAATCCTCTATTTCAGGAGTTCCTCAGACTAAATCTGGCCCACATCTGATTTTTATAAATAAAGTTTTATTGGAACACAACTTTCTTGTTTATGCATTGGCTATAACTACTTTTGCTTCACAAAATCAGAGTAGTTAAGATAGACCACTGGCTTGCAAAGCCTAAAGTAAGTACTACCTGACCCTTTATTAGAAAATGTGTTCCTATCTCTGCTCCAGCTCATTCTGAATACCATCTCAACCCTCCTCTCAAAACTTCTCCCTGTGTTTCACAGTCTCTGACAAATTCCTTAACCTCGCAAAGTTTTGATGTCCCCATCTTGTGTGGAATTCATCATCCCATGAGAGCTGTGCAGAGTCTACATTCATAATGCCTGAAAGGAAACAAAACACTATTCATGAATGTTGCTAATTTCCACCCCCTAATTTCTCTGACAGTGTTTGGAAATGGTTCTTCTTCTCTCTCATTGCTTTTTTATTTATCTCCACCCTGTTCTTTATTACCAAGGAGAACTCTGTGTGAAGAGGATATTGCTTTCTTTTTCATGTTTCCAAAAGTCTATCTGCAGTCTCGCCACCTCACTCCTCGCTTGGGCCATCCCCTACTGTTTGTGACATCATGATCAGCGGCCGTGAGGACAGATGAGCTAGAAACTAATTTGGTTTAACATGGTACAGGCACACTTCTTTAAGTGAGTGAAAGTGAAGTCGCTCAGTCGTGTCCGACTCTTTGTGGCCCCATGGACTGTAGCCTACCAGGCTCCTCCATCCATAGCATTTTCCAGGCAAGAGTACTGGAGTGGGTTGCCATTTCCTTCTCCAGGGGATCTTCCAGACCCAGGGATCAAACCCAGGTCTCCCACATTGTGGGAAGACACTTTACCATCTGAGCCACTTGGGAAGCCCCTACTTCCTTAAGTACTGAAAGCCTAAACTGATGCCTATCTCCTTGGAAAAAAAGAACTGAGAGGAAGGAGAAACAGGAAACAGATGAGAGGCAGTTCAGTTCAGTTCAGTTGCTCAGTTGTGTCCAACTCTGCAACCCCAGGAACTGCAGCACACCAGGCCTCCCTGTCCATCACCAACTCTCAGAGTTTACTCAAACTCATGTCCATTGAGTCGGTGATGCCATCCAACCATCTCATCCTCTGTCATCCCCTTCTCCTCCCACCTTCAATCTTTCCTGGCATCAGGGTCTTTTCCAATGAGTCAGTTCTTCACATCAGGTGGCCAAAGTATTGGCATTTCAGCTTCAGCATCAGTCCTTCCAATGAATAGTGAGGACTGATTTCCTTTAGGGTGGACTGGCTGGATCTCCTTGCAGTCCAAGGGACTCTCAAGAGTCTTCTCCAACACCACAGTCCAAAAGCAACAAATCTTCAATGTTCAGCTTTCTTTATAGTCCAATTCTCACATCCATACATGACTACTGGAAAAACCATAGCTTTGACCCAATTGCCTGCTTATAGATGTTGTGAACAAACATGGTAACAGTGAAGATGCCAGACTGGCAGGTGTGGAGGCTGACACTTTCTGTCTGTCCACAGGACAGCTCATAGCCCTGCAAGTCCCAGTATAAGCTTCTGCCATCATCCTACAGGACAGCACTGCTTCTCTCAGGACCACATCATCCCAGCAAGGATCAGCTGCTTCCTCCAAGGAAAGAAGATAAAACCAGAGATCAAGAGCTAGTACACAACTGAGATCAGAGAGGACACAGTGACTGGGCCAGATGGAGATTCATAAAATAGAACTGCGCTACCAGAAGAATAAAGAAAGACGAGAATCAAGACATGATGGACAATGTGATGCCTCATCTCTATATCCTCTGATCTGCTACCTGCTTTCCAGGACCCAGCTCCCAACTTCATAGATAGATCTAGGCAGCCAGGAGGAGGATATTGACCTGCACAAAGTAAGGGACCCACTGAGTTTCCAGGTTATCCAGTGGTAAAGAATCTGCCTTGCAATGCAAGGGACACAGGTTCAATCCTTGGTCCAAGAAGATCCCACATATGATGGAGCAACAAAGCCTCTTCACCACAACTACTGAAGCCCGTATGCCTAGAACCCATGCTCTGCAACAAGAGAAGCCACTGCAGGGAGAAGCCCATTCACCACAATGAAGAGTAACCCCACTTGCTACAACTAGAGAAAGCCTCCACAAAGGAACAAAGACCTAGCACAGCCATAAATAAACAAACCTTTAAAATAAAGAAAATGTAACAGACCCACTGATTCCCAAATCCTCTGAATCGGGGTCACCTCTGATAGATGCTCAAATTACAAAGTCTCAGAGCTGTGTGAGAAAGAGGGCAGTCATTTTACTCCTTGGGTCTGCATGTGGAGATGAATGAAAAATGAAAGTGAAGGTCGCTCAGTTGTGTCTCTTTGTGAACCCAGAGATTATATAGTCCATGGAATTCTCCAGGCCAGAATCCTGGAGTGGGTAGCTGTTCCCTTCTACAGGGGATCTTCCCAACCCAAGGATCAAACCCAGGTCTCCCACATTGCAGGTGGCTTCTTTACCAGCTGAGCCACCAGGGAAGGCCAAGAATACTGGAGTGGGTAGCTGATTCCTTCTCCAGCGGATCTTCCCAACCCAGGAATCGAACCAGGGTCTTCTGCATTGCAGGCAAATCCTTTACCTGAGCTTGAAGAGGAAAAGTTAAAATTTTACCTCCTTCTGCCTCTGTAACTCACCTTGCCCCTTGCAAAGTCTGGATCACATAGGTCACATAATCTCAGAAAGTGGGGACTTGCAATACTAGGAACTAGAGTTTATCTCACTCACCCTTGTTCTGCTCTTTGCAATTGCCCAGCCCCCTCAAACCTGCTTAATCATGTCTGTACAGGTCAGGCATCCCCCTCCCCATCTTGACCACTGTTCCCATGCACGTGAAACCCCTTAGTTTAAACCAGCCTATTAACAGCTAGTGTTGCCCACTACGTCTGTTTATAAAAACTCTGTAATCCCTTTGTTCGGGGCTCAGAGTTGGAGTGTTAACTCCTCTGGGCCCACTGGCATAATAAACCTGAGTTCTCCAACTCTCCGAGTGTGGTACTTGGTTTCTCGTGTACTGGTTTCTGCAGCATTTCTGGAGGCCCCAGCGAGATTCCAACCTCGCCAGTCCCTTGAGCTGCCAGACTGGTGGTTCGGCCAGGTCAGAGTGGAGAAGCCCCGAGAAGGACAAGGAGGTGAGCCACCTGACGGTTTTCCATGTTCTCTTTCGGACCGGCATTCCAACTCTCCGGATGGCCGAGCCCTGACTGGACGCATTGGAGGGATGGACCAATTCACCAGGAACAGCCACAGGATAAGGTAAGGCACTGGAGCCAGCCCCCAGGCAGAAGCCTACCCCAATGGGTAGAAGAGGAGACAGATCACCTCCTTGGGCTCCCAGGAAGGGAGCCTCAGATAGGGAGACCTGAGGACTCAGGAAAAGGGAGGTATTATGATAACCTCTGAGTGATTGTGTATGCATGATTGCTAACTGAAGGAAGTGAAAGTGAGCTCCACAGTCCTTGGACTATGGAGCTTGAGAGGGTCTAAAACCTGCGGTTCCATAAGGACCGCATGAGACTGAAAGGCAGTGCCCGTCTCTGCGGGATTTGATCCCTCCCCGCGAGGCTGGTCCGGGTTGGGGGTTTATACTGACCTGCCAATGCTAAATGGCCTCTTAAATCTCCCTCAGGACAGCGGCCAGGTGGACAAAAAATGAATGTGAACAAGCCGGCAGCCTGATCTGCTTGCGCTTCAGGCTCGGTTATGTGACTTCCCGGCCTTTGGGGCTACGGAGCCCAAGAGGGCCCTAACTTGCGGTTCCGTGGTGACCTCATATGGCTCAAGGCAGTGTCTATCTCTGGGGGACCCAGTCCCTCCCTGCGAGACAGATCCAGATCAGCAGTTTATACTGATCTGCAAATGCTAAGAGGTACCTAAGTTCCCCCAGGGACGCGGCCAAGTGGGCACCTGAATGGTCTCCTCTTTTGAGGGGGCACCGGCCCTTGTTTGTCTTTGCGTCACCGACTCAGGGCGGGATACACAGGGAGGGAGAAATTATTGGTTACCGGTTATTCTTCTGTCAACTGATTCCTTGAGCCAACATCTAAGAGATTAGGTTTTCCTCAAAACCCTGCCAGGTAGATTACATTTTTCAACATGGCGGGAAGTTCCTCTAAGCCAACAGTTTAGATTGCATGATAAAGAACTTTAAGAAGGGCTTTGTAGGAGATTACGGAGTCAGGATGACTCCCAGGAAGCTTTGTAACTTATGCGAGCCTGATTGGCCATCGGTTGACATTGGATGGACGCCAGAGGGCATGCTTGACCTGTCCACTGCCCAAGCAGTACATCAGGTCATCACTGGGACTCCAGGACAACCAGATCAGTTCCCATACATAGACTCCTGACTTCTAATGGCACAGACCCTGCCCTCGTGGGCAAGATTTTGCAGAGACAGGGACAGAGTAGGGTATTTGTGGCCCAGCCACTCAGAAAAAAAAAAAAGAAGAAGAAGAAGAAAATCTATATTCCAGGGAGATCCAGTGGAAGACCCACTACTGCCCCCGCAATACGTTCCCCAGACGCCACCAGCCCCAGCACAGCCAGCACTGGACCCATTGCCAGACAGCCCAGCTCCCGCGTGTCCCCCATACCACCTCACGAGCAAGACTCAAGCCCCAAGCCAGTAGGGAGGCAGCTCCGCTCAGCCAAACAATCTAACCAGCTGGCCACGACCCGTCAGATGCAAGAAACTCAAGGTCCTCAGCAAGTGAACGAGGACTGCTCAGTACAGCCTGGTCGCTCTATCCTCTATTACCAGCCCTTCAGCACTACTGATCTCCTAAACTGGAAACACCCTGACCCAGTGTACTCTGATAAACCACAGGCTATGATTGACCTCCTAGAGTCCATTTGCACACCCATCAGCTGGGACGACTGTCACCAGCTCCTTACGTCTCTCTTCACCACAGAGGAAAGAAAGGTGACGCATCTCAACATAAGCCCAAAAATGGCTCCGAGGACAAGCCCTCGCAGAGATCTTAGATGTGGAAGGATGGGCATGAGAAGCAATGCCAGAGACGAGACCTAATTACGATTTCAATTCTTGTCCTTCAACCAGAGAAGGACAAGAAACCCTGGGTTGATACCGTGATGCCCTTCTCCATGGACTTTGAGTGGGAGCCAAAAAGCTCAACAATATGTCCAAAATTACAATGATAATCCAAAAAGCAGATGAGACCCCCACCGACTTTTATGAGAGACCGTGTGAAGCATTCCGGACAGACACCCCGTTCGACCCTGAGACAGCCGAGAATCAAAGGATGATTAACGCTGCCTTTGCGGCTCAATCCTGTGCAGACATCCAATGAAAGCTCCAAAAGCTGGAAGGCTTTACTGGGATGAATGCCACGCAGTACCTGGAGATAGCAAATAAAGTCTTTGTGAACCAAGACTGTGAAGCCCAACAAGAAGCAGATAGAAAAGTGAAACAGAAAGCAGCCCTGCTAGCTAGCAGCATTGAGGAGCTCAGACCCAGTGAAACAGACCATTCTCTTGTGGAAAAGGGAAACTAAGAAGAGATCATCACTATGCTATGACCAGTGCGCCCACTGCAAGGACAGCGGACACTGGAGGAATGAGTGCCCCCATCGCAGAGGGACATCTAAGGGTCAGAGAAGTTCAGTCAACCCAACAGAGAAGGGTACCAGCCTGTGCCAGGCGTCCAAAACCTTACTGGCCTAGACAGAGCAGAGCCAGACTAGGGAAGACCAGGCGCCCTGATCCTGGGCCCCCAGGAGCCCATGGTCACGATGAATGGAGGGGGCCAATCAATGACTTTTATGGTGGATATCGGAACTGAACACCCCGTGGTAACCACACCTATGGCTCCCCTCACAGGCTGGATAGCTACTATTTGGGGGCCACAGAGGACACAGCAGCCCTCTCATTTTGCAAGGCCCGTTCATGTCAGCGAGGAGGCCATCTGGGGACTCATGAATTTCTGTACTTACCAGAATGCCCCATTCCCCTGCTGGGTAGAGACTTACTGACCAAACTGGGGGCACAAATCACCCTTGCCCCAGAAAGCCTGCGAACCTCACCTTGGGGAGCCAATCGGCTCTGATGACGGCCGTGACTGTGCCCAGGGAAGGTGAATGGCATCTCTATTCCTCAGGGAGAGAACAAATAAATCCCCCCAGCCTACTAAAGAATTCCCGGATGTCTGGGCAGAGGAGGGGGCCCCAGGTTTGGCCAAAAACCATGCCTCCATTGTAGTGGACCTGAGGCCAGGAGCTACTCCTGTTAGACAGAAACAATATCCAGTACCACGGGAGGCATGCCTGGGAATTCGGGACCATATCTGGTACCTACAAGATGCCGAGATCCTAATCAAATGTCAGTCTCCCTGGAACACTCTGCTTTTGCCAGTCAAGAAGTCTGGAGGGAATGACTACCACCCTGTCCAGGACCTCTGCGCCATCAGCAGTGCAGTGATCACCATCCACCCAGTGGTCCCAAACCCCTACACTCTCCTGAGTCTCTTACCTGCTCAGGCAAGCTGGTTCACCTGCCTTGATCTCAAGGACACATTCTGCCTCCAGCTGTCTCCAACTAGCCAGCCCTTGTTTGCCGTTGAATGGGAAGACCCACACATTGCGAGAAAGACACAGCTGACTTGGACTTGCCTGCCACCAGGCTTCAAAAACTCACCTATCCTGTTTGGTGAAGCCCTGTCTGTGGATCTTGCTGCCTTTCCCGGGGAACCTTTAGACTGCAGTCTACTCCAGCACGTGGATGTCCTGCTGCTAGCCAGTCCCACCCAAGGGGACTGCGGGAGAGGCACCAAAGCCCTGTCGGCTCTACTGTCCACCACAGGGTACAAGGTGTCTTGGAAAAAGGCTCAGATCTGCAGGCAGGAGGTCAAGTACCTGGGGCTTGTCATCTCAAAGGGGCATCAGGCACTTGGACGTGAGAGGAAGCAAGCCATCTGTTCAATACCTCGGCAGAACACCAACAAAGACATCTGTGAGTTCCTCGGGGCTGCCGGATTCTGCCAGATCTGGATACGGGGTTTCTCTGAAATTGCCAAGCCTTTGTTTAAAGTCACAGCAGGATCTGGAAAGGAACCCCTAGAGTATGGACCTGAATAGGAAAAGGCCTTCCAGGAGATAAAGAGACTCATGACCAGCACTCCGGCATTAGGGCTGCCAGATGTGACGCGGGACTTCAACCTCTTTGTACATGAGAAAAATCACACTGCACTGGGGCGCCTCACACAAACAGCTGGGCCATGGCAGCGCCCAGTCACGTATCTGCCCAAACGACTGGATCCAGTGGCCGCGGGATGGCTGCCACGCCTCCGGGCATTAGCTGCCACTGTAGTTTTGGTCAGAGCAGCAGATAAGCTTACTCTAGGACAAAATATAAATGTAAAGGTTCCCAATGCTGTTACGGCCCTGATGAACAGCAAGGGGCATAAGTGGCTGACCAGCTCCAGGAGGACTCACCATCAAGGACTGCTTTGTGAAAACCCACGGGTGCAACTTGAGACTCTACAGACACTGAACCCCACCACCTTTTTACCTACGGAAGCGGGAACCCCCCAATAATAACTGTAAAGAGGTCATAGATGAAATTTACTCAAGCAAGCCGGACCTGATGGACATTCCCCTCCAGAACCCACAACTGGAACTGTTCACTGACAGAAGCAGTTTTATCCAAGAAGGGCAGCCTAAAGCAAGACCTGCAGTAACAACAACTGACGAGATAGTGAAGGCGGAGGCTTTGCCACAAGGGTGGTCAGCACAATGGGCTGAGCTGTGCGCACTCACCCAAGCGCTAAGGCACGCTGAAGAGAAACGAGTCAACATTTATACTGGGTCAAGGTATGCCTTTGCTACTCTACATGTACATGGAGCCATTTATAAAGAAAGGAGATTATTGACAATGAGGGTGAAGGAGATTAAAAAGAAAAAAAGAAATCCTTCAGCTGTTAGAAGCAGTCTGGAAGCCTTCCCAAGTGGCAGTCATCCATTGTAAAGGCCATCAGCGAGGAACTGATCCAGTCAGCAAAGGAAATCTGTTGGCTGACCAGGCAGCCAAGGAGGCGGCGACCCAGCTGAGTCCCACAGCAGGCCCTGAGTCAATCTTTAAGGTCCTCTTGGCACCAGAATTGCATCCATCCCCAAGATACACCAAGGAAGAAGATCAGTGGGCTCCAAATGAAGAAGGAATAAAAGAGAAAGAGGGCTGGTGGAAGCTTCCAGGTCAAAGACTCCCAGCAATATATTCCCAGCAATATAGCAATCCAGCTGGTAAAACCACATCATGAGACAACTCATTTAGGAAAAACTGTGCTGGAGAGTTTATTGAGCTGCTACTATTTCATTCCTAATCTCCCAACCCTGTGAGCCCATATCAGTGCTAGATGTGTGACTTGTGCACAAAACAACACCAGCCAAGGCCCAAGACCCAACCCAGGGGTGCAGACAGTTGGAACACTGCCCTTTGAAGATCTACAAGTAGGCTTTACTGAAGTCAAGCCCTATAAGGGCTATAAGTGTTTACTTGTGGTAGTCTGCACCTCCTCGGGATGGGCTGAAGCCTACCCCCCATGCACTGGACAGGCACAAGAAGCGGCCAAGGCCTTACTAAGAGACATCATCCCGAGATATGGGCTGCTTCTCTCCATAGGGTCTGACAATGAGCCAGCTTTTGTGTCTGAGATAATCCAAACTTTATCCAGGATGCTAGGAATCAAATGGAAGCTTCACACTGCTTACAGACTGCAGAGCTCAGGGAAAGTTGAACGCATGAATCAGACCCTCAAGACTGCATTAGCTAAACTCTGCCAGGAGACCCAGTTATCTTGGGTTGACATGTTACCCCTAGCCTTACTCTGAGCGAGCCCAGTGCACCCCAAGGTCCTCAGGCTATTCTCCCTTTGAGATTTACATGGGAGAACACCCCCAGTGATAGGAAAACTCGAGAGAAACCCCCAACCAATAGCTGACCTGGAGATGTTCTGACACCTCCAGGCCCTGGGAAAAGTCTTCCACCATATCGCCCAAGAAACCTTAGAAAGGACCCCCATTCCTTTGGGCAATTGCGTTCATCCCTATCAGCCAGGAGACGAGGTATGGGTTAAGGACTGGAAAAAGGAACCACTTCAGCCAGTTTGGACAGGTCCTCACACGGTTGTCCTGGCAACCCCTACTGCTGATAAAGTTACAGGTGTCACCCCTTGGATCCACCACACCAGAGTCAAGAAGGCAGCGGCTTCCTGTGATGAGGACACCTGGAAAACAGTTCAGGACCCTGAAAATCCCCTCATGGTCTGGTTCCAAAAACAACGAGCCTCACCCATGAAGGACGCTGAGCCCTGCTCTAGTCCCTCCAGGAGCTGACTGGTCAATGCACCGCAGAAGCTTGGGGATTCTTCAGCCTTGCTCCAGCCACACTCCGGCAGCCGGCTGGTCAATGCATGGCAGAAGCTTGAGGATCCGGCTATCAAAATATCAGTGGGTTTTCATTGTCAACCCTGGACGGTACCCCTGATTGGTATCACCACTGTGCTCTTTGCTATAGGACCAGCTTCAGTCACACCCCAGGTCTGGGATTTGGGTCAGAAGCTGCGGGTAGCTGTCTGTTATCTCACGGTAATGGGAAGCTTTATTCCTATTAGCTGTCTCTCACAATCGCTTCTTCCTACTAACTAAATCGCCCCATAGTATAGCTGACCCCCCTTCATGACAGGCTTAGTTGCTATAGCTGTGACGACCCAAGGATGGGGAGAAAACCTTTCGCTGGTGTTCAGTTACCTGTTATGTGCAGGCAGCTCCACAGCATTTTGGTGTCCCCTGCTATAAGATGGTGCCATTCCTTATCCATCACACACCTGTCAACGTTACAGTCAACCCTTGGAAAATCGCTTACTCAACCATGAGCTAGAACAATGTATAGACAGCCAGTCCTATAGGTCAACCACCTACTGCCTTCATAACCATGCGATGTAGATCCAGGGGCCTGGGTGCCAAAGACGTTTTGCAGTTATTCCCCCTGCTGCCGCTACTTTTCCCCCACCAGAAGATCCAAACCCTGGGTGGTATCCCAACACCATGGCATTGCCATCATGCCCCTGTGCCTCTGTTTACCCCCAAATGCCACACAGATGTTACAACACAGAACAGGTGTCTGTCCGTCAAATAAGTGGAAAGACCTACTGAACAGGGACAATAATGCAGACAAACAAAATCACAGACCAACTTTGCCCTAAAAAATAAGGCTCTGCCTGTTGGCAGTATAACCCAGGTTACAGGGTTAACTCCCCCTTAATCTCTCATATGTACCAGGTTCTCAACACAACTCATTGCCTTCTTAATGACATCAACCCCAGCTGGCCACGGATTGCTGGCTTTGCTTATCCTTAGGAGCTCCATGGTATTTAACCACACCAGTACCATTAAACAATGCAATAGCCATGGGAACTCATATAGATCCACCCTTACAAGGGCCAGTCTTAAGGGCAGTTGAGTTAACTCAAAATGCTCCAGAATGCTTCACAAATGATGGAGGAACTGAACCTGTAGGCAATTTAGCCAGAGACCACTGTAATCAAACTATAAAAGGTGAGTGGCCCACTTATCCTCCCACAAACACAATGTGGTGCCGCCCCCATCAAGGCCTTTTCTTTGTTTGTGGGACAGATGCTTACTTGTGTCTACCAGTCAGTTGGATAGGTATCTGCATCTTAGCTTTCCTCACTCCCCAGATGAATATTGTTCCTAACAACCAGACTCTCAGTGTACCTCTGGCAGCAAATACGTAGTCAAAAAGAGCCATCCAGTCTGTACCCTTACTAGCTGGTCTGGGAATCTTGGCTGGGGTAGGTATGGGAATAAGAGGAATTGCTTCATCAGCCACCTTTTACCATACGCTATCCAAAGGCTTCACAGATGACATTGAGAGAGTAGCCAAATCTTTAGTGGCCCTACAGGACCAACTGGACTCCCTGGCTGAGGTGGTTTTACAGAATAGGAGAGGGCTAGACCTACTGACAGCTGAAAACGGAGGACTCTGCCTCTTCTTGAATGAAGAATGCTGCTTTTATGTAAACCAGTCAGGAATAGTCAGGGACACGACCCAGCAGCTAAGGGGACAACTAGCAAATCCCTGGGGTGACTGGAACAATATCTGGAGCTGGGCATCGTGGCTTCTCCCTTTAACCCATCCTCTCTTCATGTTCTTTGTGGTGCTCTTGTTTAACTCTTATATTCTCAATGCAATTACCCAGTTTATAACCTCTTGGATTGAATCCATAAAGTTACAAATGGTAATAGCTCAATATAGCACCTAAACAATGGGGAGCTCTGGATGTCCTACTAAAACATGAGATGATGCTTTCTACAACAAGTGATAGAAGCATCAAGAGGGGGAAACGAAGAGGAAAAGTTAAAATTTTACATAATCTCCTTCTCCTTCTCCCTCTGTAACTCACCTTGCCTCTTGCAAAGTCTGGATCATGAAGGTCACATAATCTCAGATAGTGGGGACTTGCAATACTAGGAACTGGAGTTTATCTTACTTACCCTTGTCCTGCTCTTTGCAATCACCCAGCCCCTGCAAACCTGCTTAATCATGCTGGTCCAGGTAGGGCATCCCCTTTCCCATCTTGACCACTGTTCCCATGTACGTGAAATCCCTTAGTTTAAAACAGCCAATTAACAGCTAGTGTTGCCCACTACAGTCTGTCTATAAAAACTCCGTAACCCCTTTGTTCGGGACTCAGAGCTTGGAGTGTTAACTCCTCTGGGCCCACCGGTGTAATAAACCTGAGTTCTCCAACTCTCCGAATGTGGTGCTTGGCTTCTCGAGTACTGATTTCTGCAACAAGCCATCAGGGAAACCCAAATGAATGGAGAGGTATGGTTATTCAACAAAAGCTAAGAGGTAAAGATGAAGAATCTCATCAAAATAAACCAAGCAAGACTCAAAAATAAAAAAGTCTAGTGAATTATCTGGGATCTGAAGGAGCACTTCACTTCAAGGTGAGCTGGGATTTATTTCATCACAGGAAGAGCAGCTGAATCTAATAAGAGATTGCTTCCACACAGTCAGTATTCTTAGAACACTTCTGTAATTTTGTCTAAACTCCTTTATGCTAACATAATGGGCATAACTTCAGGCACTCTCCATGGGTCTACCCATAGTAAACAAGCTGAGTGTAAAGAAAAGGGGTACAACATAGAAGGACTGCTTTGGCTATGTTAAAATTGGTCATTTGGGGGTTCATTCAGAAAACAGGAGTTACATAGTGCTTTGGTCTCTGCCTAAAGGTATCCTTAACTTGGTGTATCAAAAACAAACAAGTTCTGGGACTTCCCTGGTGGTCCAGTGGCTAAGACTCTGCAGTCCCAAAGCAGGGGGCCCGAGTCTGATCCCCAGTTGGGAAACTGGATCCCACATGCCACGACTAAAGATTCCACATGCCACAACTAAGGCCCTGTGCACCCAAATAAATAAGTAAATAAATAAATAAAGTAGACAAGCTTCCCCACCCCCACCCCGGGAACCTTAGGCTATTTGAGACAGGATGTTTTGTCATACTTGCTACTTCCTGCCTGCTGGTATTATCTGAGATTACAAATGCAAAAGCTTATATTCTCCTCTTCGACTCATCTCCCCTGATGTAAACATTAGCTACCATAATGCCTATACAAAATGAGTAGAGGAGCACTGCTGAGCGCCTACCTAACGTCTGGCATTGTGCTTAATACACTAACCCTTTCCAACGTTATCATAGTCATATGAAAAAATATTACTGGTGTCATTTTACAGATGAAGAAACTGAGGCTGATTCACTTCAGAGATTGCCCAGTGGTCAGTGGCTTACCACAGTCTACTGAGCTACTGTGAGGGAAAGCTCAAAGTCGAATGCTGATCAGAGAGGTTCCAACAGCTGTGCTTGGTCTGTGCTCTTGTCATGACATTTGGGTAACTTGCCTCTCCACTGAGTCTCACCCCCTGCCCCTCAATTCAGAAGGCTGTGTGTTAACCTGAGGGTTAAAATGGCACCGAGTAAGATGAGTGATGCATCAGCTTACAATAGTCAAGGATGGCAGAGAGACAATATGCATATGAGAATTTAACAAGCACCTTCTTTAAGACATTGGAGCTTCCCAGGTGGCTTGTGGTAAAAGAATTTGCCTGTCAAAGCAGGAGATGAAGGAGACGCAGAGACATAGGTTTGATCCCTGGGTCGGGAAGATCCCTTGGAGTAGGAAATGGCAACCCACTCCAGTATTCTTGCCTGGAAAATTCCAACGACAGAGGAGCCTGGTGGGCTACAGTCCATGGGCTCACAAAGAGTCAGACACAACTGAGCGTGCATGTACTTTCTTAGACATCATGTTAGGAAAATACACCTTACTGCATTAACCTCACCACCCTTATGAGGGCAGTAATATCATCCCCATTCTATAGATAAGGAAACTGAAACCCAGAGAATTTAAGCCACTTTCCAAACTTCACACAGAAAATCCAGGATGCCAGCGCAGGCCTGATGATGAACCTATGCTTTCCCACTCTATCAAAATCTTCTTTCCTGGGGCTTCCCTGGTGGCTTAGTAGTAAAGAATGTGCCTGCCAGTCCAGGAGACATGGGTTCCATTGATGACCCAGGAAGAGCCCACATGCCATGGAGCAACTAACCCCCTTCATTGTAATTACTGAGTCTGTGTTCTAGAGCCCAGGAGCTGCGACCATGGAAACTCACGTGCCCTAGAGCCTGTGCTCTGCAACAAGAGAAGCTGTTGCAATGAGAAGCCTGCACACCACAACTAGAGAAAAGCCCACAACAAAGACTTGGCACAGCCATAAATAAATAAAATTATTAAAAATATGTCTTCTTTGAGAAATATGCAATCTCTTGAAGGCATTCACAAAAAGGAAAAAAAAAATGTAGCCTTAAGATGAGATCTTATTTCTTACTCTGCTGATTTCTGGACAAGGTTTTGGAGGTTAAAGGGGGATCTCACTGGAGAAGGGACACCTTAGGAGAGCGAGAATCATTCATCCTTAAAGGGCTTCTTAAGAGCTAAGAACCAGAGGTGGCAACAGTAATGCCTCCCAGGGTGTTGTCAATAAAATCAAGCCCAGGTCCTTCAGGGAAGGCCATGGAAAGAGACTCACAGTGTAGGCCGGGCCATGGGACTTTGTAAACTTGGGACTCCCCATGTCCCAAAATTTTGCTTTCCCCTTGAGCATCAAACATAAATGCATTCTGCAGCCATAACCAGGTTAACCTTGTCCTCTCATTTTATGTTCAGCCTTAAGTGTGGGTTCATTTTCAACTCCTGCCTCTACCCCTCTGGCATAGCTGAGGCCAGGCTGGGGCTCTGAAGCAGCATTTTGCTAACGAGCTCCCCCTCAAAAAGAGACAGAGAGAGAGAGAGAGAGGAGCTAGAAGCAGAGAGAAATAGGATGCAAAGGACTAATCTGGTTAAACCCAGTTTAAGTGGGATCACTCCTCTTCTTCAGCCTAAGTGAAGTGAAGTCACTCAGTCGTGTCCGACTCTTTGCGACCCCATGGACTGTAGCCTACCGTGCTTCTCCATCCATGGGATTTTCCAGGCAAGAGTACTGGAGTGGGTTGCCATTTCCTTCTCCAGAGGATCTTCCCGACCCAGGGATCGAACAGGGTCTCCCACATTGTAGGCAGACGCTTTATCGTCTGACCCACCAGGGAAGGTTCTAAAGGGCATTTCCCCAAACAGCTCCCATGCTTCCTATCTCTTGGAGAAGGGCATAGCAGCCCACTTCAATATTCTTGCCTGGAGAATTCCACAGACAGAGGAGCCTTGTGGGCTAGAGCCCACGGAGTCACAAAGAGTTGGACATGACTGAGCGACTAACACTTTCCTATCTCTAGTCAGGAAAGGTCTGGTCTTTCCTCTAGAATCCCCAAATAACCTTAGGCAAATCCAACCCTCAAAGACAGAATCAGTAAACTCCAGAACAGAAATGATGTCTCTATATCCAGCGTCTGTCTCACTCAGTGGCATATAAGAGATGTCTTTTAGGGGAATAAGTTTTTCAGTATGATCTCAGTTGAAACGAAGGTTGCCCCCAATGCCAACTGATAATTGATAAGGTAATACATTTCCTTGATGTTAGAAGTTCAAGGAGTTCTTCTTCTGCCACAGTCTAAGGATAATCCTTCACATTGCCAATTTCATTTTCCTCTCTGAGGTCCTCCCTTTCCTCCCAGACCACTGACGAAGGAAGCACCCATCTCTTGTGGATGAAACTCCCTACTGAGTAAGGCAAGCTCTTTCTCAGTAAGTAGAATCCACTGGCTTAGGAGGCTGACATCAACCACCTCATTCAGAAGGGCTCACCATCCAACTTGAGCATGGGGTCTGCCAACTCAGTCTTTAATTCTTAGAGAACTGGCTTTAAAAATGCAAATGTCTGCTCCCTTTTATTAAGCAACACAGGGTTGAGAAAGGCCAGCTCTGAACCAAAGATAATCTTACTTCATTAAAAACCCCATCAGCTTTATCTCTAAAGTTATTCTAAGAAAAGTGCTTGAGCATTTCATAATTAACATGTGGGCAGCAGGTGCCGTGAACAAAGCAGGCACAATTATAATAACTTGAAGTCAATAATTCACAAATGATAATGTATTATTAATCAATTATTGGGGCCTAAACAACATTTAATGAGATTAAGCTGATTGCCAGGCTGAACTGTTGGGTACATATTGATTCAATAAGAGTGCTTAATTAAACTGTGTAAGTTGCCCACCAAATCATTACATCACAACTTCCTTCAAAGGAGTACCATTTCTACTTTTCTCCTTTTCCTTCTGAATTAGGAATCATTATTGACTGAGAAGAAATTAAGATAAGGATTCTTGCTTTCCATAACAGCTTGAGAAACTACCATATGATCTGGCAATGTATCTTTTTGACTGTATGAATAAAGGCTGTTTGCACAAGCATATTCAGAATGCAATAAGGTATATAGGTTTGCTTTTTTCCCCCAAAGAATTCAGAATCTTAATAAACAGGGCTACATTTTAAGCCTAAACAAAGAGTTGCTTACAACCCTCCATCGCAAAGACCAAGAAATAGAGTTTCAAAGAAATGAAAAACTCCTACAAAATACTGACATGAATCAGGATTTGAAGTCAAGTCCCTCCACCGCAGCCCTTTCCCAGCCTACAGTGTTTCCAAAACCTCAAATTAAGCTTCATTCTGCTGAAGATCAGAGAGGCATACCCATTTGACTTCACTAGTTTCTAGTAGCATCTCTCAGAAGGTAAAACCTACTTCCTCAGCAGCTAAAAGTTTTCAGAATCACCCCTTACAACCACCATACAAAAACCTTTGTCTCTTGACATGCAGGTCGTCTTTTCACTTGTCACGTTGCTAATGATGGGAGTTATTTATGGTGAACACTGAGCAAAATGTTTTTTTGCTCAGTGTTCTGGCCCGATGATCCTGCCTGAGGGGAGACAGTGACAGCTCTGTTAAAGCATCCCCGGGTACGGGGTGCCTGCGGGTCTTTCTAATTAGGGTTTTACTCTGTCAATTTCATGAATAGCCTCTTCCAACCCAGATGCACATCAGTACATGTTGAGGATGCCCTTGCCCTATAAAACTCTGGGATGTCAAAACCCACAGCTGCACCTGGGCTCCACATTCAATGAGCCAGAGAAAATCAGCTACAGGGAGGGTGCGCAGAGAACACTGGGGCATCACCAATTGCTTCTGAGTTGTGGCATGGAAGTTCCTACCGCAGTCATCTGTTGCTTCGGAAAGGCAGCACAGCACATACCAGCTTAAGGTCAGAACTCCATCAGGAGATCATTGCCAAGGTGGCTTTGGACATAAATTTCAATGATCACATTTCAGGCAGTTAATATGCCCTGTGACTCAGCCCATAGTCTGTGTTCCTGAATCTTCTTCTGCGACTGGAATCAGTGTAGCGATATCCTGGAATCAGTGTAGCGATATCCCTGCTGTGGCCTTGAGAGATTCTTGTTTACAAAAGCCTGTGTGACGAAACTACTTTTTCTCCCTCCAACTTGGTTTGCAGAATGGGAGTAGGAAACCACCACAAACAAATTGGATAATGTTGTATCATTCACATCAGTGTTATTCCATTAAATTCATTCCCTATTTTTAAGAAAAGAGAAAGAGCATTACAACAGTCTCAGCATTCTGTTAAGTCAGACTTGCAATGTGACCATGTATGTTTTGTTTTCAGGTGGGAGGGAATGGCGACACGCTCCAGTATTCTTGCCTGGAGAATTCCATGGATGGGCTACAGTCCATGGGGTCGCAAAGAGTCAGACATGACTGAGCAACTAACGCAAGTTAGTTTCACAGAACTGACAGATGGGATGGAATAAATAACTTGTCTTTTGGAGGTTTCTGGTGTTGATGTTGGTATGGGTGACTGAAATCAGAAAGAGGAGGTACCTCTAGGTGAACAAGTCATCTTAAAGGCAGAGAACAAAGTCGAACAAAAGTCACTCTTCTGCTAATATTCATGATGTCACAGAAAATAAGCAAAAGTCACTGGAGCAAACCTGGTCCTCAGTTGGATTCTTTATTTAAAAATTTCAAATTATTTCTTCATTAAAATCCTTTCTGCTAGGAGAGGAAAAAAAAGTATTTCAAGAACCAGAAAAGAAAGAATATTCTTTCGGCAAGACTAATGTCAATTCTAAATATAGAAGAGCAGATATACTATTTCAGATTCACAAACAGACTTTCAAATTCGTATTATCCATTATAGTAAACAAAAAATAGTTTCATTTTTTCTTTCTAATGGAAGGAAGCAGCATGTAAAGTGGAAAGATCAAGGAGTGAAAACCTCCATTTCCAACAGAATAATAGACTAAATATTCTGAATAATCCCCCAAGTGAAACAATCATCATACTAAAATAAACTTTTTTTCTAAAATCATTTTCAATGCATTGCTGAGCTGATCTGAAATAAAGAAATCTGTAGATGCCAAAAACAAAGCGAGACCAAAGAAGTCTTGAAAGGTAAGCAAGCATCAAAGCATACTTTTCGCCCAAGGATTTCTACCAAGCCTTGGAGACCCCGAGTTTTTGCTTTGAAAGCTGCAGGAGATGCAGGAAAGTGAAGCATGTGGCTTATCCTTGGTGGGGCATCAAATAGAGATTCTTGCATAAAGCTGAGACACCCCTCCAAAAGTTTTCACTCTTGATTCACAAAAAGGTAGAGCAAGAAATGCTTATTTCAAAATTTCCCTAGGAGTCTATAAGAAAATTTTCACATTCATTTGAATTCATGATCCATCTGTGGTCCCCAAATTTAAGGAAGGAAATACAGTTATCTCAATTTGTTAGCATCCTCAGATATCTCCAGCAAAAACAAATGCAAATGCTTTCTTAAGTAAAGCAGCCTCAATTCTAACCTCAAAGATCTCCAGGAGGTAAAATTCCAAGAAAAATGAGTGATTTAGTGTCAACAATTATGAAACACACCAGGAAACAAGGCCCCATGAGTGAGAGGCAGCAGAGACAAGAAGGAGCACCAGACTTGCAGAGACACAAGATACTAGATTTATGGGAAACAATATAAAATAACAACATAAAAAAATAAAATGTGAAGGAAATGAAAGAGAAATTTGCGATATGAACAAGGAATGAGACTCTCAAAGCAAAATGCTGATGTGGATAAGGATGGAATAAATTTCTAGAAGTGAAAAATCTAATAATTGAAACTAAAAAGTCAATAGAGAAAGGGATATTAATGGAATTTGAAGGGGTGAGAATTCCCATTAAGAGAAGAATATAGACTAAATACTTTTAACAGCTTTCTTGAAGAAAACATGTAGAAAGCCACTGGACAATGTTTCTCTCATCCTAATGGAGAAAAAAAAAAGTTGGATAATAATCTATCCAAGACAGGAAGCAGACAGGTCATAGTCTTTAACAGAATGGCATAGCCATGTAGCTGTGCTGTGTTAGTTGTTGATTCATGTCCGACTCTGAGACCATGGACACAGGAGAAAAGAAAAACTTATCAGAACTAACCAGGTTCAAGAGAGCAGATCTGACTTCTTTGAGCCTCATTGAGTTTGTAATATATTAGTGAAGTGAAGTGAAGTGGCTCGGTTATGTCCAACTCTTTGCGACCCCGTGGACTGTAGCCTACCAGGCTCCACCGTCCATGGGATTCTCCAGGCAATAATACTGGAGTGGGTTACCATTTCCTTCTCCAGGGGATCTTCCTGACCCAGGGATCGAACCATGTCTTCCGCACTGGAGGCAGACGCTTTAACCTCTGAGCCACCAGAGAAGCCCTGTAATACATTAGCATAAGCTAAATGACACACCCACAAGTACCATAACAGTTTTGAAACCAACCACCAAAGATCAAAAAAGTGAGGGTGGCCCAATTCCTAGAAATCTCTATGCTTGCCCCGACATAGTTGGAATAATCCTCTGCCTTTAATATGCCTATGAAATTATCCAGTCAATAAAAACTCACCATGTCATATTTCAAGGTCCTCTCTTACCTTCTGAGATAGGCCACACTCTGTCTGTGGAGTGTATGTCTTTCTAAATAAATCCACTTCTCACCTATGACTTTATCTCTCATTAAATTCTTTCTGCGCTGAGACATCAAGAACCTGAGCTTCATTAAGTCCCAAGACCAGATGTTTGTTCTCAATGAACAGATCATGGGTTAAAGCCCCAATCTGAGTTGCATGATTTCATATCCATCATAACTTTGCTTGAATCTATCAGAGGATAATACATAAAGCAGCTGAATGCACTGAATTCCAAACAGTGGTATATCCCAACAAGGGAGAAACAAGTTTTTATACTTTGGTGGCATATAAGAGAGGAAGAAAGGCTGCTGCAGAAGAGGTAAATTTTTTAGAAATCCCTGAAAGCCCTGGACACAAAAGCCTTTCAAGTTTCCTCTTTGCAGGATAAAGGCTTCAGCCTCCTAGACCTTCTCAGAGTTCCAAAGAGCAGATTCAAACAGTTGCTAATCAGGGAAGTAGGGAATTCAGAAACAAAGAAGACCAATCAGAAAACAATAGTGCATCAATTAAAGCAGGAAAAGAACCTGATGTTGGGAAAGATTGAAGGCAAGAGGAGAAGGGGACTACAGAGGATGAGATGGTTGGATGGCATCACCAACTCAATGGACATGAGTTTGAATAAACTCCGGGAGTTGGTGATGGATAGGGAGGCCTGGCGTGCTGCAGTCCATGGGTTCGCAAAGAGTCAGACACAACTGAGGGATTGAACTGAACTGAACTGTGGTTCCTCCTCAAGGAATATACATAACAATATCTTTGAGTTCTTCTGTAGGAACTAAGGCCTCCAGGAGATAGTAGATCTGTGGAAAACAATATAAAATAACAATATAAAATAAAAAATTATGTTTAAAAAAATGAAAGAGAAATTGGAGATATGAGCAAGATGCTCACGAGCTGCTGATGAACAGACAAAAAGCACCACCTCCTTCTTTGAGCCCTCTCATACAAAATAAAGCTTAAACTGCTGTGAGAGGAGAACCAAACTCTCTCAGCCTCAGAACCCAGGCTAATATATCATGTTTTGGGGGTAGAAAGAAATGAAAAGTTGTTTGCTCCAGCTGAAGGAAATGGGCATGGAGACATAGGCTCTCTGTATTGCAAACGTGCTATTAAAAGCTGATGGTGGGAGAACAAGATGGCAGAGGAGAAGGTGGACATGGAGTACAAGTCTCTCCACAGATACATCAGGAGTACCCCTTCAGACACAAAAGTGCATGCAGAACTCCAGCTGAGAGCGGACAGGAGGACCTGACCAGTGTTGAAGAATATATAGAACCACGCAAAACTCGGTAGGACCAAGGAACTAGGGAGAAAAACAGGAGCGTTAGTAGGACTGGACCTGCCCTCCGCAGGTGTGGAAACTGAAGCCGGGGTCGGATCCCCACACCGGGGCAATTGTCTGAATCAGAGGAGAAACATTCAAGGCTGAGAGTGAAACAGCTGATCTGTGGCCGCCTAAATGGAGTGAGAATCAGACAGTACTTGCCGCAGCCATACATACGCCAGGCAGGAACACGGGTCTCCTGGAAGGTGCAGCGGCTCGGAGCTGGAGTTTAGGGATTGTGGAGCAATCTCAGTGCGAGAGCTGCTGTTGACTTCAGAGAGACAGATAGAGGGGATGGGAGGGAGGAGACTGTGGTGGGAAATGCTGTGGAGGGAAACCAGGCAGCCATGGAAGCAAGGCGATACTGATGAGTCACGCAAAGGGGGTGGAGCCATCACCATAGCCTCTCTCCACACACCAGCATCGGCAGCTGAACAACAGAGGGGCTGGCCCGTCAGACGCCCCAGGCACTGAACTACAGAGTAGGACCTCAGCCAGGGTGCCCCTTTAAGTGCCTGACGCGCCGAGCTACAGAGTAGGACCCCAGCCAGGGGGGGCCCTCTATGTGCCTGATGTGAGGAACAACAGAGAAGGACCCCAGGCAGGGGTCCCTCTAAGTGCCTGAATGGGCGGAGCTACAGAGAAAGACTGGCCAAAGAGGCTTTCTGATCACCAGCTACAAAAGACTCAAAGAAAGACTCTGAGAGGGCCTTAACTCCTGCCGCAGAGGCAGTCTGTGTCCCTGAACACTTGGCGCCGCCAGGGTCCCCGCAAGCCAAGCAGCTGCACCACCTTCACGCGCAACTCTCACTGGGGCAGAGCGGCCAGAGGCCAAAAAAAAAGTCTTGTGTTTATGCACGCAGGGTCACTTCGGTCCTGTCCAACTCTTTGCAACCTTGTAGACTGTGGCCTGCCAGGCTTCTCTGTCAGGGAGGTGGGGGTTCTCCAGGCAAGAATACTGGAGCATATTGGCCAACACTGGTCGCCATCCCCTTCTAGAGCACTATATTTCCTGCTGCCCTAGCTGCCAACCCCCCTGAGTACCTGGTGCTGCCAGAACCCCTGCGACCCAAGCAGCTGCACCACCTCCACACCTGGCCTCACAGGGGCAAACCCAAGCCCTCCAGGGCAGCCTCAGGAGGAAACCCCAGTGGACGACCCACATGTAGAGGAGGAAATAAAACCACCATTGAAACCCAGGGGCAGCATGGCTAAGGAAGAAGACCCAAACCCTTCCCACCAGCTGTACAAGCTGCAGATTAAATCCACACGATCAACTAGGCAGACTCCGTGTCTATGGAATATACAAAAGGCCACTGAGAGCTCCCACAAAAGAAAACACACTAGTTCTGATAGCTGTGGACACTGGAGGTAAGAACACACAGGAGAAGGACCAGATCAGAATCCGAGCTGCCCCCACAGCAGGTCCAGAGATCAGCACAGCGTTGGAGGGCATCCTAGGGAGGTGAGGTGGTCTGCGACTCCCAGCGCGGGAAAGGACTCTGACAGCAGTGACTCAAGAAAAACATTTATTATTCTTATTTTTTGACTTGTTCTGTAGATTCTTTGGGGTTTTTTCTTTTTGTTTTCCTTTTCCCCTCCTCTGTTGTAGTTGTCGATTTTATTGTCACTAAGAAACCCAATTAAGCTTTCGAACTTTTTTTTTCTTTTTTTCTCTCAGTCACATTTTTTGTTGTTGTCATAGAGCCTCTATGTTGGGCTTTTGCTGTTCTGCGGAGTTTTCCTCTTTTTTTCCTTTTCTCTTTTTTTAATTTTAATTTTTAATTTTTTAAACCTATTATTATTTTTTCTACATTTATTCCTTTGTTTGCTTTTCCTACTGTTCTTTTCCCCTTGCAGTTAATCTTTAATGTATATAAATCTTCTTTATCTACCTCTATTTAACTTTGCATGTCTATTCTTTCTTTATTTTCTTTCTCTCCTTTCCTCTCACCATATTTGTTAGTTTTATTTTCATTGCTCTATTCCCCAACTGGCACCTTGCTTTAGTTTTGTTTTTCAGTTTGTGCTTTAATTAGTTTTATTCTGGTAGATATAGTTTTTTTTTTCCTTTGTTTACTAGGTCAATCTATTGTACTTAAATTTTGTTGGATTGCTTGGAATTTGCTTATGAGTGTATATGTATATGTATATATTCAGTCACACTTTCTATTGTTGCTATATACCTCTGCCTCTATACTGGGCTTTTGCAGTTCTGTGGAGTTTTCCTTTCTTCCCCTTTGTTCTTTCTTCCATTTGTTTCTCTTTCCTTTTTTTTATAATTTTAATTTTTAAAACCTATTATATTTTTTCTACATTTATACCTTCATTTGCCTTTCCTACTGTTTTTTCCCCTTGCATTTAATCTTTAATGTATATAAATCTTCTTCATCTCCCTCTATTTAACCTTGCATATCTGTTCTTTCTTTCTTTCCTTTCCTCTCAATGTATTTGTTGTTTTGTTTTCATTGTTTTATTCCCCAGTTGACACCTTCCTTTAGTTTTGTTTTCCAGTTTGTGCTCAAGTTAGTTTTGTTCTTAACTGGTAAACATAATTTTTTATTTCCTTTGTTTGCCAGATCAATCTACTGTACTTTATTTTTGTTGGACTGTTTTCACTTTGCTCATGGGTGTATATGTGTATATTCCATTATTTTAATTATTATTTGTCTAATTTTGTAACTGCCATTCGTCTGGGGTTCATCTTTGGTTTCTCGTTTTTGGATATTTGTTTTACTCTCCCTTAATGCCATAACAAACCACTTGTGGAATATTCGTTCCTGACCAGAGATCAAACCCTGAGCCTTTAGAATGGGAGCACTGACTCCAAGACCCTAGATTACCAGAGAACCAACCCTCAGTTCAGTTCAGTTCAGTTCAATCGCTCAGTCGTGTCCAACTCTTTGCAACCCCATGAATTGCAGCACGCCAGGCCTCCCTGTCCATCACCAGCTCCCGGAGTTTACTCAAACTCTTGTTCATCAAGTCGGTGATGCCATCCAGCCATCTCATCCTCTGTCGTCCCCTTCTCCTCCTGCCCCCAATCCCTCCCAGCAACAGGGTCTTTTCCAGTGAGTCAACTCTTCACATGAGGTGGCCAAAGTATTGGAGTTTCAGCTTTGGCATCAGTCCTTCCAATGAACACCCAGGACTGATCTCCTTCAGGATGGACTGGTTGGATGTCCTTGCAGTCCAAGGGACTCTCAAGAGTCTTCTCCAACACCACAGTTCAAAAGCATCAATTTTTCAGCACTCAGTATCAAATAGTGAGAACTCACACAAAGGAACCCACTTGAATACAAGACCCAGCATCACCCAACCACCAGTAGCACCCTGTGCAGGACATCTCACCTAAACAACAAACAAAACAAAAATACAAACCCAATCATTAGCAGACATGATTAACACCTCACTCAGCCTTGCACTGAGTAAGGAAAAAAAAAGGAAACAAAGAGACGAACAAAAACTTAGCACAAATCTCACCCTATGCAAAGCTCAAACAAACCACTGGACCAACCTTAGGAGGGCTGAAACAAAAAGGAAGAAAGAATTCAACCTTCTTCAAGGAAAGAATTCAACTTTCCTTGAAGCCTGGGAAAAAAGGCTTCAAACACAATAACTTTAAAAAAAAAATGAAAACGCAGAGAAATACTGCACAAATAAAGGAACAAAGTAGAAACATAGAAGTCCAAGTGAAGAGGAAATAGGAAAATTACCTAAAAAAAATTCAGAATAATGATAGTAAAGATGATCAAAAACCTTGAAAACAAAATGGAGAGAATGAAAGAATGAATTAACAAAGACCCAGAAGAATTAAAAAATAAGCATACAGAGACAAACAGCACAATTACTGAAATTAAAAATACTCTAGAAGGAATCAATAGCAGAATATCTAAGCAGAAGAATGAATCAGTGAGCTGGAAGATAAAATGGTGGAAATAACTTCTGAAAAGCAAAATAAAGTAAAAAGAATGAAAAGAGCTGAGGACAATCTCAGAGACCTCTGGGACCATATCAGACACACCAACATTTGAATTATAGGGGTCCCAGAAGAAGAAGAGAAAAAGAAAGGGTATGAGAAAATTTTTGAAGAGATTATAGTTGAAAATTTCCCCAACATGGAAAAGGAAATAGCCAATAAACTCCAAGAGACACAAAGACTGCCATATAGGATAAACACAGGGAGGAACATGCCAAGACACATACTAATCAAACTAACAAAGACTAAACAAAGAAAGAATATTAAAAGCAGCAAGGGAGAAGCAACACGTAACACACAAGGGAAACCCCATATACTCAACAGCTGATCTTTCAGCAGAAACTCTGCCGGCCAGAAGGGAACAGCAGGATATACTTAAAGTACTGAAAGGGAAAAATCTACAACCCAGATTACTGTACCCAGCAAGTATCTCATTCAAAATTGATGGAGAAATAAAAAGCTTTTCAGACAAGCAAAACTTAAGAGAATTCAGTACCACCAAACCAGCTTTACAACAAATGCTAAACAGACTCCTACAGTCAATAAATGCAACAGAAGAAAAAAGACCTACAAAGTCAACCCCAAACAATTAGGAAATGGCAATAGGAACATATATATCAATAATTGCTTTAAATGTAAATGGATTAAAAGTTCCAAACAAAAGACACAGACTGGCTGAATGGATACAAAAACAAGACCCATATATATGCTGTCTACAAGAAACCCACTTCAGACCTCAAGACACATATAGACTGAAAGTGAGAGAATGGAAAAATATATTCCATGCAAATAGGAAGCAAAAGAAAGCTGGAATAGCAATCCTCATATCAGAAAAATTGACCTTAAAATAAAGAAGATTACAAGAGATAAGGAAGGACACTACATAATGATCAAGGGATCAATCCAAGAGGAAGACATGACAGTTATAAATGTCTATGCACCCAACATAGGAGCACCTCAATACATAAGACAAACACTAACAGACATAAAAGGAGAAATTGACAGTAACACAGTAATAGTAGGAGACTTTAACACCCCACTCACACCAATGGACAGATCATCAAAACAGAAAATAAGGAAACACAAGACTTAAATCATACATTAGATGAGATGGATCTCATTGATATCTTCAATATATTCCATCTCAATGCAGAAGAATACACCTTCTTTTCAAGTGCACATGGGACATTCTCCATGATAGACCACATCTTGGGTCACAAATCAAACCTCAGTAAATTTAAGAAAAGTGAAATCATATGAAGCATCTCCAGCCATAACGGTATGAGACTAGACACCAATTAGAAGAAAAAAGCTGTAAGAAACACAAACATATGTAGGTTAAACAACACATTTCTAAATAACCAACAGGTTACTGAAGAAATCAAAAGGGAAATCAAAAAATTTCTAGAAACAAATGAGAATGAGAACACAACAACTCAAAACCTATGGGATGCAGCAGAAGCAGTTCTAAGAGGGAAGATTACTGCAATACAATCCTATCTCAAGAAACAAGAAAAACATCAAATAAACAACCTAACTTTATACCTAAAGCAGTGGTGTACTGGAAAAAGAAGAACAAAAAAAACCAAAATTAGTAGAAGGAAAAAAATCATAAACATATGAGTAGAAATAAATGAAAAAGAAATGAAACAAACAATAGTAAAGATTAATAAAACTAAAAGCTGGTTCTTTGAGAAGATAAAGAAAATTGACAAACCCTTAGCCAGACTCATCAAGAATAAAAGAGAGAAGAATCAAATCAACAAAATTAGAAATGAAAAAGGAGAGGTTACAACAGACAATGCAGAAATACAAAGGATTATAAGAGACTATTATGAACAATTATATGGCAATAAAATATATAATCTGGAAGAAATGGAGAGATTCTTAGAAAAGCCCAATCTTCCAAGACTGAACCAGGAAGAAATAGAAATTATGAACAACTCAATTACAAGCACGGAAATTGAAGCTGTGATCAAAAATCTCCCAAAAATCAAAAGCCCAGGACCAGATGGCTTCACAGGAGAATTCTATCAGGCATTTAGAGAAGAGCTAATGCCTATCCTTCTAAAACTCTTTCAAAAAAATTGCGGAGGAAGGAACAATTCCAAATTCATTCTACAAGGCCACCATCACCCTGATGCCAAAACGATACAAAGACAACACACAAAAAGAAAACTACAGGCCAATATCACCGATGAACAACAAAATTTTAGCAAACAGAATTCAGCAACACATCAAAAAGCTTATACACCATGATCAAGTTGGGTTTATTCCAGGGAGGCAAGGATTCTCCAGTATATGCAAATCAATCAATGTGATACACCATATTAACAAATTGAAAGATAAAAACCATATGATCATTTCAATAAATGTAGAAAAAGCCTGTGACAAAATTCAGCACCTATCTATGATTAAAACTCCAAAAAATGGACATAGAAGGAACCTACCTCAACATAGTAAAGGCCATATATGATAAGCGTACAGCAAACATTATTCTCAATGATGAAAAACTGAAAGCATTCCCCCTAAGATCAGGAAAAAGACAAGGGTGTCCACTTTCACCACTGTTATTCAACATAGTTCTGGAAGTCCTAGCTATAGCAATCAGAGAAGAAAAAGAAATAAAAGGAATCTGGATAGGAAAAGAAGTAAAGCTCTCACTGTTTGCAGATGACATGATACTGTACATAGAAAACCATAAAGACAGTATCAGAAAATTACTAGAGCTAATCAGTGAATTTAGCAAAGTTGCAGGGTACAAATTCAAGGAATCACTTGCATTTCTTTTTTTTTTTTTTTCACTTGCATTTCTATATACTAACAATGAAAAATTAGAGAGAGAAATTAAGGAATCAATCCTTAATGCAAGTAGCTCACAGAATTCTAAGCAGAATAAATGATACAATCATATCTACATATATCTCACCTATATAGATGATAGTCAAACTGCTGAAAACCAAATTCAGTGAGAAAATCTTCAGGGCAACCAGAAACAAAACACTAAATTGCTGCTATTGTTGTTCAGTCACTAAGTTGTGTCCAACTCTGTGCAATCCCATGAACTGCAGCATGCCAGGCTTCCTTGTCCTTCAATATCTCCCAGAGTTTGCTCAAATTCATATCCACTGAATTGGTGATGCCATCCAACCATCTCATTCTCTGTCACCCCCTTCTCCTCTTGCCCTCAACCTTTCCCAGCATCAGGGTCTTTTCCAATGAATTGGCTCTTCATATCAGGTGGCGAAAGCATTGGAACTTCAGCTTCAGCATCAGTCCTTCCAGTGAATATCCAGGGTTGATTTCCTTTAGGATTGACTGGCTTGATCTCCTTGCTGTCCAAAGGAATCGCAAGAGTTTTCTCCAGCACTACAGTTTGAAAGCATCAATTCTTTGGCTCTCAGCCTTCTTTACAATCCAATTCTCACATCTGTACATGACTACTGGAAAAACCATAGCTTTGACTATTCAGACATTTGTCAGCAATGTGATGTCTCTGCTTTTTAAATTTCATATGCTGCCCAGATTTATCATGGGTTTCCAGTGGCTCAGCAGTAAAAATCTGTCTGCAATGCAGGAGCCACAGGAGACAAGGGTTTGATCCTTGGGTCAGGAAGATCCCCTGGAGGAGGACATGGCAACCTATTCCAGTATTCTTGCCTGGAGAATCCCATGGAGAGAGGAACCTGGTGGGCTACAGTCCATAGGGTCACAAAGAGTTGGACAGGACTAAAGCAATTTAGCGGTTGTGCACTAGGTTTGTCATAGCTATCCTTACAAGGAGCAAGCGTCTTTTAATTTCATGGCTGCTGTCACCGTCCACAGTGATTTTGGGGCCCAAGAAAATGAAATCTGTCACTGCTTTCACTTTTTCCCCTTCTATTTGCCAGGAAGAGATAAGATTGGATGCCATGATCTTGGTTTAATTAATAGTGAGTTTTAACCAGATTTTTCACTCTTCTCTTTCACCCTCATCAAGAGGCTCTTTATTTGTATACATATTCTGTATGTAATAGCAAACAAAACAAAACTGCAAACATTTCAATTAGCCATATAACAGTAAAATGGATGAACAGACCTAAATTGATACCCGGGAGTATTATACAATAGTGAAAATGAATGGCTCAGATGCAAATCCAACATGTTATATGGTTCAGTCTCAAATGTTATTAACAAAATAAGCCCATTATAACACAAGATATACTTACACAGTATGTTTCCATTTACTTAAAGCCCCAAATAGCAGACTTGACAGTAGGTTGTTTAGAGATCTATAAATGTGATTTTCATGTATAAAGAAGAGCAAGAGACCATTTAACACACAAATCCAGGATGAGTTAATCAAATGAAGGAATTGTGGGGTCATAGAAACAAGGGGCTTCCTTGGTGTCACAGTGGAAAAGAATTCAGCTGCCAATGAAGGAGAAGCAAATTCAATCCCTGGGTCGAGAAGATGCCCTGGAGAAGGGAATGGCACCTCACTCCAGTGTTTCTGGCCTGGGAAATCACATGGACAGAGGAGCCTGGTGGGCTATAGTCCATGGGTCGCAAAGAGTCAGACATGGCTGAGCACACACATAGGAACAAGGATTACAGGGGTTAAAATATGGAGTAATGCTCTATTTCTTAAAATGGGTAGTATATCCCTGGGTGTCCATTTTATTGTTCTTAACTTAGACCTTTATGTTACATGAATTCTTTTATAAGTGTTGCATTTAAAATAAAGCAATTTTTGTTATTATAAAAGACCCAGTTTCCAATTTCTTGCTTCATACTTAATAGCTATGCAACCATGCACAAGTCGCTTTTAACTCACTGGGCCTTACTTCCATCATCTTTAAAAATCATATTTTTTCCCTAACACATTACTTTCATAATTATAAAGGAAAAGATTATTATACTAGATTCTATGAAAACTGAGCAAAGATGTTAACAAATTTAAAAAGAAGTGACAGACTAGGAGAAAACATCAACCACTTGATGCCCTATCTTAAAACAATGATCAACACTTAATAAATATTTGCTAAATAAATCAATGTTTAACAAAGAATATTTCTAATATACAAAGAGCTCCTATTACATCATTTAGGAAAAGACAAAGCATCTAATAAAATAATAGACAAATGACTCAAAATTGAGTAACTTAAAAGGAAGATACATAAATAACATTTAAAAATATGGATCACTTGAGTAATGCACAAAGAGAGTCAAATTGAAATAACACTGAAATAGTATTTTAAAAGAGGGGGATTAATTTTTTTTAACTAACAGGAAAATGTAGAAGACTGGTAAATCCATTTTTGGTTGGGCCCTGGAGGAAAATAATCTCCTACATTTTTGTGGGAATATAATTGGTAATACAGAATTTAGTGAGGTTGTCAATCTTGGAATTCCTGGGGAAGAGATTTGGACTTTCACAGGACAGAATTGTCAGGAAGGCTAATTTAAGTTCATTAAGTCTAAATTTCAGGAATCAGTATGCATGAGTTCATGTGTTTATGTTTATGTGTGAGTGTATATGTATGTGTGTGTGTGCTTGTGTGTACTGAAGAAAAACATGAACCTGTTAAAAGCAATTGCTTAGGGAATAATAAGATGAGAAATATGTGGCTAATTTCATATTTTATACTAGTTTATCAATTTTTGATTAAGGATGATATGTTGACATTTTAAATTTTAATTTAATTTTTAAATTTTAAATATGAAATACAAATATAGTTGGAGATACAAAAAAACAATAGGACAGACACTCATGTGCCTGCCCATCCAGATTTAAAAGCTCACACTTTCTGTCATATCTCCCTTAAAATTCTCTTCCTTTAAGAAATTCAAACTCCCTGATAAATATTCATTTTTTTCCTCTTTCTGCTCCAACCATCTTCAGATGGAATCACTATTTTGAATCTGGTATTATCTTTTTTCAACATGGTTTTATACTTTTCTCTATATGTAAATATCCATAAATAATAAACTACATTGTACTTTTATATTAAAATAAGGGATTTTAATAACAAACTCACGGTTATGCTGTACATGTGTGCTCAGTCATCCAACTCTTTGCAACCCCATGGGCTGTAACCCATCAGGCTCTTCTGTCCATGGAATTTTCCAGGCAAGAATACTGAAGTGGGTTGCCATTTCCTATTCCAGGGGATCTTCCTGATCCGGGGATTGAACCCAGGTTTCTTGCATCTCCTGCATTGGCAGTGGATTCTTTACCCACTAGCGCCACCTGGGAAGCCAGTCATGTTATGAGACGTCCATGAAATATATGAATCAGAGTGTCTGGTTAGTGCAGCCTGGTAAACTGAGTTTGATTATTTGGGGAACTGGAAGGTTGGTCATGACCCACCCTTGAGAGCATGTGCTGGTAGGCAGGAAGCCTTAGGATTTGAGGCTGGAAGACAAGTGAGGAGTTTGAGTTTTCTTCTTTTTTTTTCAGAGTTTGAGTTTTCAAGTCTTAGGTGAGGGACTCTGAGAAAGAAAAACATCTGAATAATGGAGACATGGGTTGCCAGCTTGTCCCTGTCCAGTGTATGAAGAATGAGCTTCTTTCAGAGGAAATTAAGGAGCTTTGGTGCCAAGCAACATTGTTTTGGGGAGTTTTAGAGAGTGCTAATCCACCCAACTTTACACGGAATTAAGCAACTCTCTGAAAACCCAGCAATGGCAGTAGCAAGAATCCTTTCAGTAGCTTCGAGGACAGCTGACAACTAACAAAACAAGCTCAGGCATCAGGGAAGAACTGAGTGGCCCATGAGGGTGACTGTATCCAACAGCTATGTTATGAGTACAGGTGAGGCTACCTGAGTGTAACCCATGAAATACCTACGGAAATTGTTAACTTTTCAAGAGGTGTCCCTGCATTGTGGGTGGAAGGAAAAATAGATGCAAAGATTTCTTGTATTTGTTCAATAAATATTGAGTGTGCACCAGCTTTCTGCAGGAACTGTTAGACCCTAGAGGTACAACAGTGAAAACATACAGCATGTAATCTGTGTCCGTATGGAGCTGTCGTAGGGGCTGTGAGGAAGATAGGACAAGGGCATGTAATAATGAGGTTCTGAGCGAGAGAACATTACATATGGTGACCCAGGAAGGTTTCCTCAACCTGAGCAAGGATAATACAGGACAAGAAGAAATCAGTCTTGCCAAGCTACAAAGGTAAAGTTTTCCACTCAGAGGGAACAGCAAATCCAGAGGCCTGGGGAAGATAATTTAGTCGCTGTGTTGAAGGAATAGAAAGAAGATGAGTGTGGTTGAAGGGTATGGAATGTTTAAGGGGTAAGATACAGGTGAGAAGGGTTTTGTGGAGGCAGAAAGATTTAGATTTTACTAAAATTACAAGGGCTATTCTATCCTAACATGGAATTTCATGGTATCAATGGCAGAAAATAAAAATAAATTGTTGTGCTCACTTCAGCAGCATATACACTAAAATTGAAACAGTACAGAGAAGATTAGCATGGCCCCTGCGCACAAATTCGTGAAGCGTTCCTTATTTCTGAAAGGAGAGAGTAGCATGGAAACATATACACTACCATGTGTCCAAAGACAGCCAGTGGGAATTTGCTGCATGACTCAAGGAAGTCAGACCAGGTCTCCGTGACAACCGAGGGGGCTGAGATGGGGTGGGAGGTGGGAGGGAGGCTCAGGAGGGACGCAACATCGGTATATCCATGGCTGATGCCCACACATGGCAGAAACCAACACAATATTGTAAAGCAATGATCCTTCAATTAAAAATAAGTTTTAAAAGAAGTTTACAGAAAAAGACAAAATAAATAAATTATTAATTAAAGGACTTGTGGTACAGATTTTTTTAAAAAATTACAATGGTTATTGATGTTAATGGGACTATACAGGTACTAGGCACATTGGAGAAGCCTAGACTGTATTACCCGCTGTATAAACAAGTATTTTTACATGCAGGGAATTGCACCTCAACAATAAAGGATTTTCTCTCATGACTGAAGAGCTGAAAGGTCATAGAATATGGAATTAGGGCTATGGAGCTTAGGAATCAGAGCATTTGGGGATAAATTTGAGCTCCAGCTCTTACTAACCACATGACTTTTTCAGGCCTCAATTTTATCAGCTAAAAATGGAAACCACAAATGTAATTTTTTTTTTCTTTACCTCACAGAGCTATTGTGAGGAACAGTTAATCACATATAAACATTTTGTAAACAGTCAATTACCTTGAAAAGATATAAATTGTTAAATCCTATGAACATATTTACAGAATAGAACAGTTTTGGCATGGATTCTGATGAAATATATTACGTGCTTCTGCTTCAGTAACCACATAGAGTCAACTTATAGTATCCTTACTAATTGAGAAAATTATTCAGGTAATGCAATCTTTATTTCCCTCTGAAATGGATTACATTTTATTGCATATTGGCTTTATAATCATGTTTAACCTTAGTTATATAATTTGCAGGCCTCTGGAAATGAATATTTCCAAAACTGAACTCAATATCCATTCACAACAGTCTCACTCACTCAAGTATTCTTCTATTGGTATTAAACTGTGCACCCATCACCCAAAGGAAAAATAGTTCAACTCCTTCTTCTTTATCCCTACTCTCTGTTAATCACAAGGCCTCTCACTCCTAACTTAGACATATCCCCTAAATTCAGACCCTCCCCTCCCATTTCCATAGCCTTATCTTCCCTGGGAATCTCATCAACCAGGTAGACGACTAACAGTTGTTATTTTTTCTTGATTACTGTGTACCATGCTCTAAGTCCTTTTACAAGCTTCAGATTGCCCCGTGAAGAAGGTACTGTTGTCATCTGCAATTTGTAAGTGGAGAACCTCGGCATGGAGTGTTGAGACATATTTTCCAAGCTCATGAAGCTAATAAATGGAAGAGTCAAGACTAGGACCCCAGGGAGTCTGAATCTAGGGTCTAAATGCTTATGAACTTCTCTGTGCTGGGCATCATGTCACCACGTTCACACTCCAGACTTCCCCTGTATTGTGTGTGCTCAGTTGGGTCTGACTCTTTGCGACCCAGACACTGTAGCCCTCCAGGGTCCTCTGTCCATGGAATTTTCCAGGCAAGAATACTGGAGTAGGTTGCCATTTCCTCCTCCATCCCCTACATTACTGCCACAAGATCTTCCTCCAAAACAAATCTGATCTTGTCATTTCTCTCTTTTAACAGCATTCTATTAGTTCATCATTGCCTTCAGGAGAAACTAATATGAAAAATAAGGTATATTTTTAAACTCAGCCCAATTTACTTTCCCACCTTATTTTCTGATCCCATACTCAATCCACCATCCTGTAGTTCTGACACCCTGAGATGTTCACAGAGATTATTTCCAGACCTCCATGTCTCTACAAAAGCTATTTTCCTGCTTGGAAAGATACACCTCCATGTCACTGCATGCAATAGTCTGAGTTCAAGACACAGATCAATGGCATTGATACTTAATCTCAGTTTTATCATTATAGAACAAAGGAACTATAAGGACTAAATGATATATTATGTAAAAACTCTGTGAGAGTAAACTACGTGATTGTGTATAATAAGCAAAACTATTCAACTGTAAGATTTTGTAGTTTTTCCCACTGCCTCCAACCAGCCTTGGAAGGAGAAAGAATTCTTCATCTTCCTTTTCTTAGAGTGACTGGACCAAAATGGGAAGTAGAAAGGAGATACTTAACTGATCTGAATGTCATAGTTTTAAAGGCTTATATTGAAAAACAGTGGGATTATTGTGAACCTCTATTTGTATGTGTAGATTGGTAACAGTAAGAAAGATGAATTTACGATGGTTTGCATGTGTTTTATATATTCCCCTTTTCATGTCTTCTCAAGAAAGATTTAAACAGTTCTTTAAATAGTTTGAGATTGTCCACTGAGATTTCTTCAAAAGAAAAGGTGTGTCAATAAAGGATCTTCATGCACATGGGATTTACAAAGCTGTCCCTCCTGGGTACCATTCCCCCTTTGATTCCACCAAGAAGAAAAAGGCTCTTTTCAGTGCTTCCATTGAACTTTGTTCTCATATAACTTCTGTATCATAATGACTTGTTTACATAAGTCACACACATATACACAAACACAATGCTTATCAAGTCACACACATACACACAAACACAATGCTTATCAAGAGTGTCTCAAAGACTAGAATCACGTCCTATTCATCTCTATCTTCCTAATATCTACCATGGTTCCTAGCCCTGGTTGCCTGAAAAGATGGAAACCATAAGACAAGAAAAGGTTACAATTCAGTATTTCTAACTTTTTTTATTAAAAACTTCCATACAGAGAAGTTATTCATACTCTTGTAGTTCATTTTTTAGTTCTAATATTTGTCAACAGCAATGCATTACCAAAAAAAACAGGAGAGAGAGAAAAGCACTTAATTTAATCAGGAGACGAGAGGTCGGAAGTTTCAAACCCCATCTGCCATCAACCAGCTGGGAGACCAACACAGGTCAGTTCGTGCTTCTGACCTTCAATCCCTCACTAGCAATGGAGGAATCTGGACTCCACTGTCTATGGATGCTGAAGCTCTGAAATTCAGTGATCCCTTAGTAAATACTCAGCCTCACGTGCCTCCAGGCAGAAACAGAAGTTTCCAAGAGGGAGAGGTTTCCACTTCACGTTTCTGTTTTCCTTGGACCGTTGTCACCTCACACTCTCCTCGCTGGAAAGTCCGTACCTGATCAGGTGTCTCAGGAAGAGACAGAGGCCGGAAAGGATGGAGAATGATTTGCAAAGAAGCCAAAAGGGGAATTCTGTAACTGTGTGTTTTTCCACTCCGTTCTAATTTAAAACCACTTACAAGTGACAACTCCCAGCCCGAGGCAGGCGCTGTGTGGTAGCTCATTATACCCTGGGGACCCCGTGTAAATCTTTTTTTTCCTGAGAACAGCTATTGTCTTCCAAGAAAAAGCTTTTAGCATAATGGCAGCCTGAATAGAACATTGCTCTTGTATGAATATTTTTAAGAGAAAGAACAAGAGAAAGGTATTCTTTAACAGCGGCAAACACAGTCTCTTGTTCTCCCCACCTCAGGCCCCCTGGAAAGAACAGTGTGTCAGAGGCTATGCCAGACTTGTAAGATCACCTCACCTCCAGGCACAGAAGGGTGAACTCTGCTCTTTCAGGTTATAATAAATGCCAGGTAGAGGTGTCTCCAAGAGCAGAAATAGCAGATCTGCCCGCTTCCATTCACCTCTGTTGTTTCTTGTCTGTCACCAGTCCGTGAGTCAGGCAGCCGCTATTCGCTTGGAGAACGACAGCTTCTAACAAGAGAATGTCATTCTCCCTTTGAAAATTCTCACAGATTTGTTCCCCCTCTCAGGTTCTTCTTGAGGATCGTCAAGACAACGCGGCTCAGGGGTGTGGATGGAGAGATGTCCAAAGGGGAAAAGAATCAGCAAGAAAGTTCCTGAGAAAAACATGAAGCTTCCATCACAGAGATGTGACCCCCAAACTAAAAAGGAACTCAACTTGCCCTGGACTGAAATGGTCATTGAAAATGTGAGGGACTTCCCTGGTGGTCCAGTGGTTAAGACTCGGAGTTACCACTGCAGAGGTGGCGCAGGTTCAGACCCTGATGAGGGAACCAAGATCCCACACGCCTCACAGCCAAAAATGCAAAACATAAATCAGAAGCAATGTCGTAACAGATTCAGTAAAGACTTTTAAAAATGGTCCACATCATAAAAATCTTTTAAAAAGACAAAAATAATGTGAGGGGATGGGGGAAATGTGGAGAAAATAGAAAAGTTAACATAACAATGATGGTCTTCAATAAGCAGTGTGTTTGGATTGTGTGCATTTCTAGGAAATTTCTCCGTGAGGGCAGACCCTAAAGAGGGGGATATTCTGGAACTGTGGGGTACTGGGGTCTCCTCTCTGAGAAGCCTCTTAACATGGGGCTTCAGGCTGGTTGTATACCCTTAGTGAGGCTTAACCTGGCCATCTGCAAAAGGGAAATAATGACAGCCCTTCTGCAAGAGTAGGAAGCCGGCACAGGCATGGGAGTGGCTGAGCCCTGGAAAAGGCAGACCAACCGCCCTTCCTCGTTTTTCATCCACTTCCAATGAGGTTTGAGGAAACAATACTCCCCTCCCACGAAACTTTTTCTTAACCTTCTGAATTGTTCTCTAGTTTTCTTAAATGCAGTATCTTCTCTCCGTTCCAATCCAAAAAGCACACATATGCGCACACACAAACACACGCCGCTCCCGAAGAGCACAGTCAAGTCCCCTACATAGGAACTCAAGTTGCAAACGTTGAAAAGATGCGAACGTGGGGGCGCATGTCCAATCGCGTGAGTGAGTCCGGGTGTCTGGCGTACGTTGTCATCCGCGTGCATCCTCCACAAGGGCTCGTGTTTTTGTGTACTTTGCGGCACTGCGTAGAGAACAGTAGGGCAGTGCTGTGCCAAGTCCCTTCAGCGTGTCTGACTCCTGGCAACCCTACAGACCTTAGCGTGCCAGGCTCCTCTGCCCACGTGCTTCTCCAGGCAAGAATACTGGAGGGGGTTGTCATGCTCTCCTCCAGGGGCTCTGGCAAGCCAAGTCTCGAACCCGTGTCTCTTACGTCTCCTCATTGGCAGGCAGGTTCCTTACCACTAATGCCACCTGGGGAGCTCCTAGAGGACAGTAGTACAGTATCTTTATTTCAAGCCCAGGATGTCTGGAAGCAAAAAAGTAATGCTTATGTAGCTGGTACTCCTGTACTTTTTGAGGTTCTGTACTGTAAGATTAAAAATGTTAATTTTTTTATGTTTGTATATTATGTATTATGTGTACAGTATTTTTAATGTATCACAGAGCAGTATCAGGGCTTACCTGGTGGCTGAGATGGTAAAGAATCTGCCTGCAATGCAGGAGACCTAAGTTTGAGAAGATCCCTGGAGAAGAGAATGGCTACGCACCAGTATTTTTGGACTTTCCTGGTGGTTCAGATGGTAAAGAATCTGCCTGCCAAAGCAGGAGATGCAAGAGATCTGGATTCGATCCTTGGGTCAGGAAGATCTCCTGAAGTAGGAAATGGCAACCCACTCCAGGATTGCCTGGGGAATCCCACGGACAGAAGAGCATGGAGGCTATAGTCCATGGGGGTCACAAAGAGCAACTGAGCGACCAGCGCCTTGACTTTCACAGCACTATACAGCTGACTGTGCTAGTTGGGTACTTATGCTAACTTTGTTGGACTTATGAACATGCTGTTAGAATGGAACTTGTTCATATGTAGGGGACTTACCATACACAAACTAAAGAAAATATGACTTCTCAACTCTTGGAATATCTGCTAACACACAACGTGTGGAAGGATTTAACTAGGCTAAGCGTAATTATGCCAGAAGATCACTAACCAATGGACAGTAGTCTCAGAAAGCACCCAAATCCATGTCTGGGATAGATCTTGCCTACCAAACCTATCTCCAAACCGGCTTATCCAATGCCTTCTATTTCAACCTGTCAGAGCCTTTATCCCACCCTCTTAGACTCTGGTCACTCTTCACTCGCTCTCTGCTCTACATACCCCAAACATCCAGGGTTCCTTTGACCTCTGGAATCCTACCAGTTAAGAAGAGCACAGACTGCCTAATTCCTCTATGCCTCATCCACTGAGAGTCTCTGATGCTAGAATGAGTCATTTATCCTTTTTGTAACAGCTCCCTTTTATTCTCCATTTCTTTTCAAGTCAGTCTCTTCCACAAGGTCTCAACGAGAATTTCTCGGAGAACTTCCCTGCTCACTGTCCCACTGAAAGGGTGGACAGTGACTCTGCTCTTGGGGACCTGTCAGCGTTTTGGCTCTGAGGCTTAGATCTCCAGGTTTAAAAGAGCCTTCTCTCTTGGGACCATTGTGAGAAGTCACTTACCCTCAATTCTTGGGAGAGAGATAAAACATACACCAGGCAAGTCTGGCTACTTGTTGTTCAGTCACTAAGTCATGTCTGACTCTTTGTGACCCTGTGGACTGTAGCCCGACAGGCTCCTCTGTCCATGGGATTTCTCAGACAAGAATACTGGAGTGGGTTGCCATTTCCTTCTCCAAGGGATCTTCCTGACCCAGGGATCAAATTTGCATCTCCTAAATCTGGCTACTACTGAACCAAAACTATATTTATCAGGAAAGTAAGGCTAAATGTTTCCAGGAAAAATATCTTTTTTAAAAAAATGCTTTTGAAAAATAAATCAAAGCAAATGAATCCTTCCAGGAAAGACTCTGTGGAGCCCAGAGTCAAGAAAGAATTAAAAGTAACCAATAAATTGTTCTCAACAAGCTCCTGGTCCAGGACTTTAGGTCAGACTATCAGGGAATCAGTCTCTAGTTGGGGGTGGGGGTTTCTCCCTGGGCCCACATGCTCTCATTTCTTGAACTTCTAAAATACGACTGAAATGATAACCCTGCTCAGTGGAAAGAGAGTCTTTTAGTGCACTAAACCTCATCATGAGGAATGAGAAGCAGCCACTGAATCTGAAACCAGTCACATCACATTTAAATACAACTGCAGACTGAAGTTGGTGACCCAGGGAGGGAGGAAGCAGGTAAGACAATTAAAGCCTAGAGGCAGGAAGAGTCTAGAGCTACTGGATCATTGGCTATTTTCTTGTCCTAAAACAATGCGACACACTGCAGTTCAAAGGAAGTTGTTTTATTTCTGATTTACAGGCATGGTATTGTGTTTTGGAGGGTAGGTGATGTTCATATTCTGCTCTTTTACAGTAAAGACCTGTGCTCATGTATATATTGAAAGCTGCTAAACAAATTGTTGTTTCTGCAACCCATCAGGGACTATGTTTCCAGCACTGAGGCCCAGGTCATGCAATCTCAGCTCCGTGCTGGGATCAGAAGGGTCTGGAGGGTTCTGAATCTTCCTTCCTTCTTTCCTTCCTGCCACAGTGCCTGAAACATCCACCATGAAAATGTTTACATTGGGTTAGGAGAGGAAAATGAAATTCACTGTCAGCAGGAAGAAGAGAATGCATTTACTTGTGGTCAATTTAGTGTGAGTTGCTTTAACAACTAAACTAGCTTCCAATAATGTGAGGACATAGAAGAGGGGAAAGAGGAAGTTCTGGATCAGAGTGGAACCTGAATGGTGATGTTGAACACCAGTTCTGATGACTGTGTTAGCGCATTTATTGTTCATATGCACCCAGGAGTCAGAAAAAGAAAATCAGAAATCAGGCACCACCACTGACTGTGATATTTAACTTCCCTGTGCCCCACTTACCTCATTTGTACACTAGCCTTTTATTTTTTCAGCTATATGAACTTAGAGTAGGCCCAGGACCAACTGCTCAACATGAGGGTCCATTGCACAATGAAAATGCAGGGACTCCGCTGCTGGCCCAGTCATTAAGGATCTGCATTCCAATGTCAGGACGTGGGTTCGGTCCCTGGTCAGGTAACTAAAGTCCCACATGTCATGGGACAACTAAGCTCACACACCACAACCACTGAGCTCGAGCACCACAGCGAAATGCAACGAAGACGCAGCAAGATGCAACGAAGACCCAACACGGCCAAATACATAAATTCAAACAAACCTAGAGAAAATGCAAAGCCCCTTTCAAAACTTTTTTCTTGAGATTTTCAAGTTGGTGACTGAAGAGCATTAAAGAAAGTTCGAGGCCCTTCTAAGCATGGGATCTGCGCAAACGCCCACTTGACACACCTGTAAAGACAGCCCCCGTGGGTCTTTTCTCCTCAGGACTCAGCTCAATGGTTGTCACTTCTAAGTCAACGATGCCCAAAAGAAGATGTACATCATTCATTTCTGGGTCCTCTCAATGCCTGCCCATCTTGAGATGAACAACAGCTGACATGTTTAGCACATGTTTAAGAGAGAAAGCTATAAAGATACATGAGAGTGACGGAGGAGATAGTTGGGCACCAGGCTGAGCAGCTACATCCAGTCTCCTGAGGACACTTTGAGACAAAATCACAACAGGAGCATCGGCCCTGATTGGGTGAAAGACAAAGTGACCATATTTTTTTCCTATGTCCTGCCAAACCCCCCAGAAACCTTCACACTGGAATTCACCTTGGTTGAGAGATGTGTGTGCCACCAGGAAGGATCCTGAGTCAGGCCAAATATGGGCCCAAGCAAGATGACTGGCCAGAGATAAACACAGAAGACTGCCCCGTATAAGCAATCTAAACCATTCTTATCGGGAGCAGTTCTCTCTGAGAATTCACCCATGTGCTCTTCCGTGCATGCTGTGTACTTGGTCACTCAACTGTGTCCAACTCTCTGTGACAACATGAACTATAGCCCACCAGGGTCCTCTGTCCATGGGATTTCCCAGGCAAGAATACTGAAGTGCTTGTATATTTTGGAAATTAATCCTTTGTCAGTTATTTTATTTGCTATTGTTTTCTCCCATTCTGAAGGTTGTCTTTTCACCTTGCTTATAGTTTCCTTTGCTGTGCAAAAGCACATGAAAAGATGCTCAACATCGCTCATTATTAGAGGAATGCAAATCATAACCACAATGAGATATCACCTCACACTGGTCAGAATGGCCATCTTCAAAAAGTCTACAAACAAATGCTGGAGAGTGTTTGGAGAAAAGGGAATGCTCTTGCACTGTTGGTGGGAATGTAAACTGATACAGCCACTATGGAAGACCATATGGAGATTCCTTAAAAAACTAGAAATAAAACCACCATATGACCCAGCAATCCCATTCCTAGGCATATATCCTGAGAAAACCAAAATTGAAAAGGACACATGTATCCCATTGTTCACTGCAGCACTATTCACAAAAGCTAGAACATGAAAGCCTAGATGTACATTGACAGATGAATGGATAAAGAAGTTGTGCTACATATACGCAATGGAATATTACTCAGCCATAAAAGGAATGCATTTGAGTCAGTTCTGATGAGGTGGATGACCCTAGAACCTATTATACAGAGTGAAGTGAGTCAGAAAGAGAAAGATAAATAAATATCATATTCTAACACACATATACAGAATCTAGAAAAATGGTACTGAAGAATTTATTTACAGGGCAGCAGTGGAGAAACAGACATAGAGAACAGACTTATGGACATGGGGAGAGAGGAGGAGAGGGTGAGATGTGTGGAAAGAGTAACATGGAGACTTACATGACCATGTGTGAAATAGATAGCCAACGGGAATTTGCCGTGTGGCTCAGGAAACTCAAACAGGGGCTCTGTATCAGCCTAGAGGGGTGGGATGGGGAGGGAGACGGGAGGGAGGTTCAAAAGGGAGGGGGTATATGTATACCTATGGCTGATTCATGTTGATGTTTGACAGAAAACAGCAAAATTCCATAAAACAATTATCCTTCAATAAAAAAATAAAAAATAATTATAAAAAGTGAAAAAAAAACCCAGAAAACTGGAGTGGGTTGCCATTTCCTCCACATGCACTTTGATTTTAACAAACATTGTATCTGTTTCACAATATCTGTCTCTGTTGAATTATTTCTTCAAAGAAGACAAGGACCAAGGTCCTGCTTCCAGCCACCCCCACCCCCCAACAATAGTATTCATGTATTATTACCAACATTAGATCCCAAGTAGAAATGATTCATATGAACATGTGGTAAGAAATATTTTCTCCTCTTTGAACTATTTTGAAGTGTCAAATTATTTAGGAGCGTTTACTGTGTGTCAGTGGCATGAGTGGTAAAGAACCTGCCTGCCAATGCGGGAGACATAAGAGACACGGGTTTGATCCCTGGGTCAAGAAGATCCCCTGGAGGAGGAAATGGCAACCGACTCCAGTATTCTTGCCTGGAAAATCCCATGGACAGAAGAGCCTGGTGGGCTACAGCGCATAGGGTCTCAAAGAGTCAGACACAACTGCAGTGACTGAGCAAGCAAGCATTGTGTTTCAAGTCCTTGCCTTAAAGGGAAAATGATCTCTGCGGTTATAATATCAACAAAAGTACCATTGTCGGTGTAAATAAAGATGCAAGAGCTGAGGCAGCTCTGTGTTATAATTACACATTGGGTACCGCTCAGCTCCTATTGAGAAACTGAACCTGAACAATGCAGACATACACAGACCCACTTTCTTAAATAAATAATTGCTCTCTGAAGGTTGCCCTGGAAGGATTACTGTCTCTAACTTCCATGAACTGCTCATCTGCAAGGGAAGAAGGTGGTAACTATTAGAGAAACTGCTCTTAAATGCATGAACCACATCAGAGAACTTTTGGAAAATCCCTTATTATTCATTAAAGCATGTTACGGCCTTATTAATTCAGATGGGATAATCGGTTGTTGATCAGCCAGACAGTTAAGCATTCATTGTCAGATGCTGATGGGGTGTGAGAAATTACATTTCCTATCCACCAAAGATTCACTTGAATGCAGTTAGCACTTCATCAGGTAAGGCTGCCTCTTTAGGGGATAAATTAGCTGGATTTTTATTCCCCAGCCTTTACTTTCATCTCCCAAACTTTTCCATATTGCAAGCATGCCTCATTCTGTTTGGTTTTCCTTGCCTTTGTCTGAGGTTGAAAACTATGCCAGGAGCCAACTTTAAAAGCTGGTGGGTCACAAAGAAAATCACATTTGTGCTCAGGAGTCTAACGTGAAATGGGTGCTGTGTGTGTCTGTGCATGTACATCTCTGTGTGTGCCTGTGTGCTTTGAGTTGGTTTTACAACTCTTGGCTAGAGCCTCCTCCACACTTTTAGTTCTTCAGATCCAAACTGTATCCAGGTCATTCACAGACTTATTCAGCTAGCTCTCCAAGACTTAGCTTCTTTTATTTCCAAACTGTGACTGACCATGAGGGTAGTATAACAGTAATGAGCATGATGAGAAAAGTCCCCGGATTAGAGGTCAGAAAATGTTGGTTCATTTTCCGGTTCTGGTTCTGTTTTAGGAGCACTGACTGTCACTTTTAAACTGCTCTCAATTTCAACAAGTCATTTCATCTCTCTGACAATATGCAATTAATTTTTTTTCTCCCTATGATAACAGAGCAACACTGATACCTAAGCTCCAATACTTTGGCCACCTGATGTGAAAAGCCAACTCATTGGAAGAGACCCTGAAGCTGGGAAAGATTGAGGACAGGAGGAAAGAGGATGACAGAGGATGAGATGATTGGATGGCATCCCAGACTCAGTGGACAAGAGTTTGAGCAAACTCTGGGAGATAGTGAAGGACAGGGAAACCTGGCGTGCTGCAGTCCAAGGGGTCACAAAGAGTTGGACACAACTTAGCAACTGACCAACAAAACAAAGCAAGAAGAGTTGGGTATATTTCTACAAAGATAGACCAGTACCCAACCCTTTGTGGAATTTCTGACCTCAAAGGGACAGAGGGCTTGCAAGACTAAGAGGACCTCCCCCACCACCGTCACCACCAAATCTTCAAAGAAGGTATGTGTTTACTCACGGAACTGCTCCAGGTGGTCAGCACTGTTAGACTCCGGCATGGCCGTGATAGTCACCAGTGGACAGGAATTTCCTCCTAGCGTCTGGCAGAGAACCTCCTGTCGGAAGTAGACCTGCTTGTGGTTCACACTTTTTTCCAGAATGTCAAGGTGAGTCTGGGGCAGAAATGAAAGAAAAGTGTATTTTAAGATTTTTGATAACAACAGGTGAAAGCAGCAACAAAGCTTATATTCCTCTAACTCCTGGTAGTTTAAAAGTATTTTTGTTAACTTAATCTGCCTGACAGGTGGCTCAGTGGTAAAGAATCTACCTGCCAATGCAGGAGATGTAGGTTCAATCTCTGGGTTGGGAAAATCCCTGGAGAAGGCAATGGCAACCCACTTCAGTATTCCAGGCTGGGAAATCCCGTGGACAAAGGAACCTGGCAGGCTATGGTCCATGAGGTCACAAAAAAGTCGGACAGGAGTTAGCAACAAAAACAAACAGATCTGCCTGACACAGGGCATCAATTCATTTAGAAGCGGGACTGTTCCTGCTCCCTGGAAGAAGTTCAGTGAGGCTGAACAGGACACATCATCCCTGCCTGTGTCTGCACAATAGAGTATCTGATTTCAAGCTGCACTGACAGCAAAAGAGGAGGCGCATACAGCACTCTTTCCATGACAGTGACATGCAAAGAACGTGGTTATCATGGAGACAGAGTACACGCAAGACGCTTGGGAACGTGAGACAGAGCTTCAGTGGTGCACATGACTCTAGACTTAAGCAATACAAGGAGGTCCGGGAGCATATGGAAGGAAAATAGGAAGCAACTGATCCAGGGAAAATGTTAAGTGAAGAAAACTAACTGGTAGCAAATGATTTTCCCTACCCTACCCTCTCTTTGGGCTTCCCTGGTGTCTCGGTGGTAAAGAATCCACTTGCCAGTGCAGGAGATGCGGGTTCAATCTCTAGGTTGTGAAAATTCCCTGGAGAAAGAAATGGCAGCCCACTCCAGGATTTTTGACTGGGAAATCCCATGGACAGAGGAGCGTGGCGGGCTATAGACCGTAGGGTCATGAAGAGTCAGACACAACTTAGTGACTAAACAACAACAAAGGATGTCCATGCCCCAAACTTCAGACCCTGACAATATGTTACCTTACATGGCAAAAGGGACTTTGCAGATATATTTAAGATTTAAGTCTATTTGAGATGGGGAGATGATCCTGCATTAACCAGTTGGGGCCAAACTATTGATATCTGTAATCACAAATGCATAAAAGCAGAGAACTTTCCCCAGCCACAAAGGACCAGAACCACATGCAAAGAACTCAGGCTTCCATGCTGGCTTTGAAGATGGAGGGAAGAGGTCAAAAGTTGAGGAATGTGGTGTCTTCTAAAAGCCAGCAAAGGCAAGGAAATGGATTCTCCTCCACTATCCTCCAAAAGGAATATAGACCCAATATCTTGATTTTTTAAAAAATACTTTTTATTTTGCATTGGAGTATAGCCAATTAACAATGTTATGATAGTTTCAGCAAAGGCTGTGAACAGCAAAGAGACTCAGCCATACACATACATGTATCCATTCTCCCGCAAATTCCCCTCTCATCCAGGTTGGCACATAACACTGACCAGAGTTTCCTGTGCTAGACAGTAGGTCCTTGTTGGTTACCCATTTTAAATACAGCAGTGTGTACATGTCCATCCCAAATGCCCTAATTATCCCTTCTCCCTGGCAACAATAAGTTTGTTCTCTAAATCTATGAGTTTGTTTTCTAAGTTCATTTGTATCATTTCTTTTTAGATTCCACATATAAGGGATGTCATATGATGTTTGTCCTTCTCTGACTTCTCTCATATGACAGTCTCTAGGTCCATCCACATTGCTGCTAATGCCATTATTTATTCTTTTTAATGGCTGAGTAATATTCCATAGTATATATGTATCACATATTCTTTATCTGTTCCTCTGTTGATTACCATTTAGGTTACTTCCATGTCTTTGCTATTATAAACAATGCTGCAATGAACATTGGGATGCATTTATCTTTTCAGTTTGACTTTTGCCCTGTGATTTTTACTCATATTGAACTTCTCAGCATAAGAGCTATAAGATTTTTTTTTTAATTGTTTAAGTTACCAAATGTGTGATAATCTGTTATGGCAGCAATACAAAACCAATACACTGGGCAGTAAGAAAAAGAATTTCCTAAACAAAGTAGAAATCCTAGCATCTGGGTAGGAATGGACTAAATTCCACTTGTACTCTAATGAATGAATGTCAGACTTACAAGCAAAAAGAAAAAGTTCCAAGGAAAAAAAAGATGACCAGGGATTCTGTGGCCTTTCCTATAGCTTCAAGGATACCTGAAACTTTGACCCTGAATCTCATCCTCCTTGCAACTGGGATCCCGAATCATCTGCCTCCACACAGCCTACTGCCTGGATTAATTAGAATTTATTACTCTCTGTCTGCATCAACACAAGTTAACACTTGCCTGGGAAAATAGAAATTACAAATAAATTTACTTTTCATAAATTGATAATTTTTCAGGAACATCTAAACAACTCTTCAGTAGAAAATATCAACTGGGGCCTTCCCTGGTGGTCCAGTGGTTAAGAATCTGCCTGGCAATGCAGGGGACACACGTCCTCTCCCTGGTGTGGGGACTAAGATCCTACATGCCACAGAGCAAGTAAGCCTGTGGGCCATAACTAGAGAATCCATGAGCCACAACAAAAGATGACGGATGACACAGTGAAGATACAGCATACTGCAAGTAAGACTTGACAACCCCTCTCCTCAAGATTCTTGCCTTACAGTGTCCACCAGGCTTAAACCATTATACCATGATCTTAATCCAATGCTAATCAAGCCCTACATTAAAATACCTGAACTTAACAAAACTTTGAAATCTTTATAAATACCCCAGATTTGCCCTTCCTCCTTTGAGACACTATCAAGACTCCTGTCACATTCTCCCTTATCAAATATGTTAGTTTCCCATCACTTCTGCAACAAATTACCACAAATTTACTGATTGGTGACAACACAAATTTATTGTATTACAGTGCCGGAGGTCAAAAGCCCAAAATGGGTTTTACTGTGCAAAAATCAAGGTGTTGGCAAGATTGCACTCCTCATGGAAGTTCTCAAAAGTAACTTCCTTGCCTTTTCTAGCTTCTGGAGGGCAGCTACATTCTTTGGCCCATGGTGTCCTCCGCTACAGTCAAAGGAAGCAATCACAACATTCCTACCTTGGTTTCCATGGGCAAATCTCCTTTTCTGACCCGGACTCTTCTGTCTTAGTGGTTCACGGTTAAGGACCCTTATGATTACATTGGACCCAATGTAATAGTCTGACATAATCTCCCCATCTCGAGAGGTTTAACTTAATCACATCTACAAAGTCCTTTGTGCCACATAAAGCAGCATCCTTAAAGGTTTCAGGGATTAGAAAATGAACATCTTGGGCTGGGGGCAGTATTCTGTCTACCACAGCAAGGTAAGCAATATCTTCAGTCTGTCTCAGAAACAGGTGGTATTTCTGAGAGCCAGCATTTGACACAATACTAAGAAAAGGAATTGTAAGGACCATGGCTACCTCAGGTTCAAAAAGAGAATTCACCTAAGGCCCATATATCTGACCAAACTTTTGCGCTTCAATCTTCCTATCATTTGTCAAGTGATGATGAATAGCAGGTGTTGTTGTGAAGCACCTCCAATGGGGATTGGGAGGTGGTCTCATACCCCTCAGAGACAAGGAGGCTCGTTCATTGTGCACACGCACACACACTGCGCACACACTAGTTACAAAGGCTACGTAAACAGCTAAGGATGAAAGCTGAATTAAACCCAGAACTGATGGCTCCTCTAAGCTGAGGCTTCATCTCACATGACCACACACTTCTCTGGCAAAGACTGACTCGGGCCCAGAAAGCTGTGCCTGAGAGTCCAGACTTCCACAGAGGCCCTTCCACACGTGCTGTGCTATTGCTTGCCTTTCTCAAGGGTGCATTCATTTGGTTCCAGGTTCCTAGACTTACCTGTTCGATCACCAATCTAAACCCAACATCATTGCTCCTTGTTGAGCAGAAAGGGGGTTGCACCACACAATTAAAGTTATTTTTAAAAGTGTGTGTGTGTGTGTAGAGGTAACCCTATTCATGTAAATATATTCACACACATATATATATATGCAAAAAGTTATTCTTGGGTCACAATTCCTTCTACAGTGCTAAATGTCAGAGGAAATGGGGTACTGCTTAGTGCTTGAGAGTACAATGTATAGCAAACCTATAACCAGCCAAGTTTTTACTCACAAAACTCTTCTCATATATGCTCAGCTATGCAAGAGCTCAGAGAACATATCACCTCATCCTTATAATAACTTGAAGACAAATTTTAGCTGCCCAAATTCAAACTAAGGAGTGATATAAAAGGACAATCCAGTTAAACAAGGTTCATTTAGATGATTATTGGAAAACACAGTTACTACATAATACAAACATAAAAAATAGTTCTTCAGGGAGAAAACATATCATCAAATGTTAATTTCATCATCTGGTTCTAAAATGAAATTAAAAAGAAATCTGTAAGTGAAGTATAAAGTAAAACAAAATATTCACTTTTCAACTTACATGGACATGGTATTATTACTTAATTCTTAAAAATGGAGAGGCAGTATAGCAAGATGACTAACCATGCAGGCTCTGAGTCAAACAGCCTGGGTTCTAAATTTGGTTGTGGATTCTAGAAAAATTGTGTAAATTCTATCTTTAACCTCTTTGTGACTCAGTTTTCTCTGTAAAGTGTATGTAAAATGTCGTTCAGTGGTTGCTATAATTTAGTCATTTACTGTGTGTGAGACGTGTCTGTCACACAGGAAACACTCAATTTCAGGAGTTATTATTCATGGATACATGTATATTTAATTTTTTTAAGAACTGAAAGGGAAACACTAGCAGAATTATAAACACTGTAGGAAAAATAATCAAAGAAAACATGGTCACTTCATGTTGCATAAAACAGAAAGAAAGAAAGAGAGAAAGGAAGAAATGAGGGAAAGAAGAGAGGGAGGGAGGGAAGGAAAAAAGGAAAAAAGAAAGGAAGAGGGAGGGAGGAATGGATGGACAGGGGACGAGGCGGAGAGAGAGAAAGAAAGAAAAGCAATGAAGCATGGAAGGTACAAAACCAAAACGACAGACTCAACACAGAAAATTGTTTTAAGTATAAATAGGCTAAACAGCATTATTAAATGACAGAAACTTTCAGATTAGCTTTTCAGAATCCCACTTCCTATTGTATATAAAAGGAACTTTAAAAGAGAAGGGGAAAAAAGACCCATGATGTGTATGAAAAACATTCCTAAATTATCTTTTATTCTATTTGACTCAACTAAAATATTTTAAAAGAGAAATATGGAAACTAAATGGATAAGCAAACATAAATTAAAGTGGGCCTGGCAACAGTAATATATGACAGTCATATTCGAGAAAAGTGCATTAAATGGGATTTAAAAATCTTATTTTGATAAAGGGCATGATTCACAAAGAACATATAAGACTCATAAATCTCAAGAATCAAATAATGCAGAACTGAAATACACAACAGCAAAATGGCAGAAGGGGAAAACACTGTACTAGGAGTGGGAGACTTTATAACAATACATCAGTCTTGAATATATCAATTGCAAAAAAAATGATAGAGTATTTGAACAATATTGTTTTTCATAGATACATGTCAAACTGTCTTTACAGACAGCATGTTTTACTTTTTTCTCAAACATTCATGGAACTGTAATAAAATTAATCATATGCAAGACTACAAAAAATTCACTAAATTTTTTTAAAAGCAGAAATTGTACAAACCACATTTTCTAACAATTAGATGAAATGAGACTTAAGTAAAAATGGTTTTAAAAACAGCAAATATAAAATGATTAAGAAATTCTCTGATGGTTCAGACAGTAAGGAATCTGCCTGCAATGCAGGAGACCCAGGTCCTATCCCTTGGTTGGGAAGCTCCCCCAGAGAAAGGAATGGATACCCACTCCAGTATTCTTGCCTGGAATCCCATGGACAGAGGAGCCTGGCAGGTGACAGTCCATAGGGTTGCAAAGAGTCGGACACAACCGAGCAACTAATCCTTTCAGGAATGAAAAAAAAAAAATCCTCCTAAAGAAGAAATTCATATATTAAAAAGAAAGTCAATATTAAATCAGTGTAATTAAAGCCCTGATCAACGAGGTGTCCATTTGCCAACCCAGGAGAAAAGCCACAGACAGGAACAAAAATGACCCCATCAGAATGTCAGCCACATTTCAGCACCTTCCTAAAGAGTCAATATCACCCTGGATTTAGTGATAGTCTGTGATCATAAACAAATTATTTTAATCACTTTCACACATATCTGGGTGAAAGTTGTCCCAGTATTATTATTGAAATCTCAGCTGAGTTGAACTCTACCTCACAACTACCATCAAGATTCCAGGCCCCCAAACTTGGAAATCTATACCTTTTCCTGAAACATTTTCCAAAATGTAGTCAGCAGGATGTTACTAAATGCTGGGGTGTGGAGAGGGGGAGATCCAAAGTACCTGGGGCATGGTGAGCTAAACTAAATGAAAACATTTTCACGACTGAAGAACTGTTCTGACTCTTTAACACACAAATACGCATTACAAACTCTTAGAAGAAAAACTAGCCTGTAGGGCTTCAAGAAGTTATGTGACCCTTGAACCCTTTTCCTCTAAAGATCTCAGGACCCTGGAGTGTTGCAGCATGCGTTCTGGGAAACACCGTCTGCTGAATTGCTTCTATGACAGTTTTTACTTTGTTTTGTCTGTTGCCTTGTTCTTGTCATCAAAGCTATTTGTTTTACATTTATTATGGCTACAAGGATTCTTGATGTGTGGGGGTGATGGGGGAGAAATAGAGACCCTTCTCCAAAAAAGCACTGGCCATCATTTCAGTGATATCACAAAGTTATTATGCTGGCCAAAAACTTCTTTCAGATTTTCCATAAGCTCATACAGAACAACCTGAATGAACCTTTTGGCCAACTCAATACAAACAGGCCATAGCTCTTCTTGCCAAATCTTTGGGTTGTTGTTGATCAGTCACTCAGTCATGTCTGACTCTTTGTGAACCCATGGACTGCAGCACTCCAGGCTTCCCTGTCCTTCACTGTCTTCCGGAGTTTGCTCAAACTCATGTCCATTAAATTGATGATGTCATCCAATCATCTCATCCTCTGTTGCCCTCTTCTCCTTCTGCCCTCAAACTTGGGGAAACAAAATAAAATCTAGATTTTATAAATTAGATACTGAAATAAGGTTTGTAAGCAGGTTGCCTACAGAAGTCATCAAACACAATTAGATACAGGAGAAAAAAGGATAAAAAAAAAGAAAGTATCCTGTTTTCATGTACACTATCCTTTAAAACACTGTCACCTTAATGAAGGAAGCAAAGTTTAAAAGTTTTCTTCTCCTATGAGTTCTGTGTTAATTTTTTCACTATAACATTTTTCATGATTACTAATATTACAACTCAACAAATGCCTAACAACTTTTAGCTTAAGCCCATTTTCTGTAATTGCTAATGCAGTCACCTCCCTGTGTCCCTCAATGAACCCTTTGTCCCTTTGACCTTCCCACCTGCCATGGAACATGTAACACCTCTGTGCTCAGTGCATTATTCAAGCTCCAGTCACACAGAAGTCTTCCAGAAGCAAACCAACTATAAACTGCTGTTGGTTTTCCTTTCACAAAAAAAATGGCTTTGTGTCATTCTCCTGGAAATGAGTCTTAGGTAAATGTTCCCATCTCAGGTCCAGCGAGACCATGCCTAATTAACTATTGTTGGCATCACTGATGAGAGGGCAGGGCTTCTGAATGCATGTGCCAACAAACAACTGTAACAGCAGCCCCATGGAAGCCACAGGAGTGGGTTCTTTGTGAAAATGGGAAAGAGTTCAAGGCAATTATGGAAACCTCCAGAGAGGTTGTCTTCTTTAAGGAAAATCCTCCCTACCCAGGAAAGACATCAGGTTGATAACTTAGTCTGCAGCCTCATGGTTGCCTCTCGGCAGGCATCTCCTGCCCACTTTGTTTTACCAGCTACTCCCTTAAAACTTCACTCAACCTCAGCAGGTTACCCTGCTGATGGCTACTAATGAAGTAAGAAGCACTACACACTCAAAAATCATTCATATCTCATTGTTAGCCCCTAAACAGCTATACCTCCCACCCCCCTAATTCAGAATAAAGCTCACTCCTAAAAAGATGGCCTATGTTACTTGTGTACTGACTAGCTTTCAGTTGTCACTTAGATATATGCATCAGAGAATCGAATCCTTCTCATCACAAGAGAACAACAAGAGACACCTTTAAGTTAAACAAAAAGCAACAGAACATGCTGTAACTAGGTTCTAATGAGCTTTCTCAAACTGCCCCCGTCTGCCAATACTACTTTCCCTAAGTGAAACAGATTCACTTTGAGACTGATGGAAGTGATTCGTCTCTAGATGTGTATTCACAGATTTGCTGATTATAAAGAAAAGGTGATTTTAATATCCTTTTTCTGTTAAAAATAGATAAAGTTATATTGCTGATGGTTTGGATAAGAGCTGCTGCTCTGCAGAGCTCAGTTGTGTTCAAGTCTTTGGCAACCCCATGGACTTAGCCCACCAGGCTCCTCTGTCCATGGAATTTTCCGGGCAAGAATCCTGGAGTGGGTTGCCATTTCCTACTCCAGATTGGATAAGAGAGTAAATAAAAAATAATTATAATCCACTACCCTAAGAAAATTATTAGTAGATTCTGTATTTGTTTCTTTTTGGTCCTTTACTGGGATTTTGTTAACAAAACATCATTTTAATTTTATTATATATTGTGGAAGGGGTCTCTTTCAATCAGTTCAATGGAGAAAATGATCACCCATCATCACAAAAAAAGAGAATGAATGCTCTAAGGTCACTATCTAATACTGTTTACTAGTTGTAGATACTTGGCCAACACTTGCCATGTATCAAGTCACGTAATCTTGATAACCCATAGAAGAACCACTTCAGTGGTTTCAATTCACAGGTGAGAAAACTGAGGCTGAGAAAAGTTAAATAGCCTGCCCATGACTACACTGCAAGAAGACAGAGCTCAGACCCCCATCCTGGCCACTCTGACTCCAAAGCTTGCTCTTCCATTGTGCTCAAAACCCTGGAATTCAGGGGTTCCTGTGGTCAATGATTTCACCGCCCATGCACACCTCAGTTCCTTCAGAACAGCCTTTCATGTTCAACTCCTCAACATCAGGACCCTTTACTGATGTCTGTCCTTTCTTTTGGCCCATACAAAGATAGGTGTCTGTCGATTGATTAAATGACAACACTGATTTATGACTCACTCACTGCATCTTTGATCTACCACATGTAAGTCAATACTTCCCATTTGACATGTTTTAAATGTGAGCTCTTTATAAGATGTTGTGAATATGGCATCCCAATTCTCAACACTTTCTTTCTCCCTCCCTCCCTCTCTCCCCGTCCCTTCCCTTCTACTTCCTACTACACTATCCTCCATTTTATCTCTAAAGATAAAGCTTCATCGGCTACTCCCTTAAAATTCCCATAAAAGACTTCATTTGACCTCAGCAGGTTACCCTGCTGATGGTTACTAGCACAGGGAGTATATATGTCTGGTGAAAAACCCTATTCTACTCTTTAAAAGCCACAGCTCTCCCAACACATCCATCCTATTTCTGATCACTTTTTTTTTTTCTCTCTTGCCAACTCATATTGTTATAAGTTCTCAGTGAGATTCCACTTTCTTACTCTCTAAAACGTCCATCAGAAACTCTCTTGGGATCCCAATACTCCTGGCTACCTACGGGCAATCCAGAACATGAACCAAATACTTCAACAAGTATTGCAAACAACACATTAACAATCATTGCAATTATTGAGAAAGGTTGAGATGGATGATTAAACAGGTCTTTTGTTGGCTTTGTAATGGCAATAATATTGTATTTCTTTCTTTTAGCATTATTTTAATACTATAATTTGGATGATTATCCAACAGAATTCCTGACAAGCATCTGGAAGACATCAATTTGAAAGAACCCAATAAATACTAATTCTCTCATTATAAGAGAATAATAAAATTTTTAAGGTTCATGTTGAAAAACATTCAACATACATGTACCCTGCTTTAAAAATGTCTATAATTGTTAAGCATAATCCATATTACAAGAGATTTACCAATTGTGAATTCCACATAGAAATATATTTTCCACCCCTCAGCATAACCCCCAAGTAAAATACAGCTAATTCCACTCTTGGGGTATCATCCACATATAATTTATCACTGATCTGTTGAAAGAAAACTGTTTCTCCTTAGGACATGTCCAAAAATAAAAATGACTAGTGTGCATTACAGAATGAACTCATTCTGTCCATGATGGGAGAAAGAGCTTTTTAAAAGAAGTCACAGAGTCAATTACTGTCTTAAACCTGAAGAGGACAAAGTCCATGCATTATTGGAAACGTAAAACCTAAAATCAAGTATATACGTTTTTCACTTCAAGTAACAAATTGTCTTTCTTACTCTGTTCTACTCATTTAAAAGGAATGAAAAGCTATCCCTTTTCCTGTCTCTTTTTCTCATTAACTCTCCTCAGACTTCCCTAATGGGAAGAGATTCAGTCAATAAGCTAAATAACAAGCCAATAAGCGTCAATGAACAAGACCTTTCTCTTCTTCTCACAGAGATCAGTTAATGGAAGATGAGACCATCTTCCAAGATCTTCTTGAGTTTTTGTCCCCCATCAATACGAAATTATCCCCAACTTGACCTCAATGGCTCCTAAACTATTAATAATTGTTGACTGTAAACTTAAGACTTGAGACAAAAGCTATGACATACAGCAGCTACTACAATGGCAGCTCACTTTTATAGGTGCACATGGTCATCAAGTTGTGTGATTATACTAACTCCGATGATTGAGTTCAAGTCATCAACCCACAATTTTTGTCTGTAACGCTGAGTGCTATGGATGTGGTTCCGCTGAGAACAGTGCTGTTTCCCAAACATGATCCCATTCTTATTCCAAGAAGCTTTGATGGGTCTTTGCTAAGTGCATACAAGCTAATTCAGATCTGAAATTCAAATTAAGAAGCCAGATGCAGCCAAGGTCAGCTGAAGGACTCTCAGAGTCTCCATTAGATAGGAATAGACCTCAAAGGCCAATTCTCAGTTCTCTGGCCACTAGCTAAATGTGGGACTTCGAGGCTTCAGATTTTGCATCTATGAATGATACATGTGAGCTACACAACTTCCCAAACCCTTTTGAATTCTAAAGTTTTATATTAGCTGCCACTGAGCTTCTCCACAGGGTCAAAGGTAATCTTTTTTTTTTTCTTAATTGGACTATAATTGCTTTACTATTTTGTGTTACTTTGTGTTGTACAACAGCGTGAATCAATCAGCTCTCTCTCTCTCTCTCCATATATATATATATATGTATATATATACACACACACACATACACATATGAGGAGACTGAAAAGTTGGCTTAAAGTTCAACATTCAGAAAACTCAGATAATGGCATCCAGTCCCATCACTTCATGGCAAATAGATGGGGAAACAGTGGAAACAGTGACAGACTTTATTTTTTTGGGCTCCAAAATCACTGCAGATGGTGACTGCAGCCATGAAATTAAAAGATGCTTACTTCTTGGAAGGAAGGTTATGACCAACCTAGATAGCATATTAAAAAGCAGAGACATTACTTTTCCAACAAAGGTCCGTCTGGTCAAGGTTACGGTTTTTCCAGTGGTCATGTATGGATGTGAGAGTTGGACTATAAAGAAAACTGAGTGCTGAAGAATTGATGTTTTTGAACTGTGGTGTTGAAGACTCTTGAGAGTCTCTTGGACTGCAAGGAGATCCAACCAGTCCATCCTAAAGGAGATCAGTCCTGAGTGTTCATTAGAAAGACTGATGCTGAAACTGAAACTCCAATATTTTGGCCACCTGATGCAAAGAGCTGACTCATTTGAAAGGACCCTGATGCTGGGAAAGATTGAGGGCAGGAGGAGAAGGGGATGACAGAGGATGAGATGGTTGGATGGCATCACCAACACAATGGACATGGGTTTGGGTGAACTCCGGGATTTGGTGATGGACAGGGAGGCCTGGCGTGCTGCGGTTCATGGGGTCGCAAAGAGTCAGACACGACTGAGCGACTGAACTGAACTGAACACATGTATACACACACACACATATATCCCCTCCCTCTTGAGCCTCCCTCCACTCCTTCATCCCAGCCCTTAGGTCATCACAGAGCACCAGGCCGAGCTCCCTGTGCTATACAGTAGCTTCTCGCTGGCTACCTATTTTATACATGGTAGTGTCTATATGTCAATACTACTCTCTCAAATCATCCCACCCGCTCCTTCCCCCTGAGTTCACAAGTCCATTCTCTAAGTCTGTAGGACAAGGATATTCTAACAAGTGAAAAGAACAGTGACCTGGACCCATGGACCATTACTCCGACAGAAAAATCAAACCTGTCTTTAAAAAGGAACCCTCTCCATGGCTGATTCATGTCAATGTATGACAAAACCCACTGCAATGTTGTGAAGTAATTAGCCTCCAACTAATAAAAATAAATGAAAAAATTAAAAATAAATAAATAAATAAATAAATAAAAAGGAACCCTCTTCACCAGTAGACTTTTCAACATGCAGGGTTTCAAAGAAGAGACAGTAAGAACAGCTGTTGAAGGAGATCATGAATCTTGCCTGTTCTGAGGCCCTCAAGGCAACAAGCATGTTTTAAAACAAACAAGACTTGTTACAGCAAAGCTGGTGATGCACATTTCTTGGATTAAGTTCTTGAGATCTCTAAGTGCAATCCACAAATAATACTAGTTGTGTATCTTTTACAATCTGGGAAACAGTAAAAAAATCTCTCTTTAGGCAAGCCAGCATATGGAGAGAAGGGCAGATGTACTTTTATGAAGCAGTTAGCTGAGTGGTTTAAGGTATGCCTTCTCAATGGAGAAAACACATTGCATTTACACTTGAATATTTCTTTGGAGGGAAAAGGTGTTCTCAGTTATCATCTTTTCCAAATCCTTATCACAGGCTTGCAATGAAAATGCTTATCCTTCAGGCTAAGTGATATATATTTGCATATACACATATTATTATAAATATGCTAATAACATTTTGCATTAACACAGAGGATGGAAGTACTTTATTAGATACTTTAGCTCATGAATCCACAGGATATCCATGAAATAGCTTGGGGAGAGGGATGGTTTGCCAACTTTTTCAAATGGCAAGAAACTGCATGGTTTAAGCATGTTAAGCAAGGCCTGATAAGATATCTGAATGATAACTTCAAGTCTGGACTGGTTGACACTACACTCCTCTTGTAAAAAGATCGTGACCTTTATTTGCAGTGATTCAATGTTTTATTCTTCTACCTTTATTGTCCACCCTGGATCCTTCTAGTCCATGGCCGAGGAAATCACTAGAAATCGTAAAGTGGCTGCAAGGTGACCTCAGGGCATTTTTCCAAGCTTCAGCCCCTCACTTTCTGCTTCACTCCTCTCAATGAATCCATGTCCTTTAAACTGGCATCTCAGCTTACCTGCACGGTGTTAGCCTATTTCAGCTTAATAATCTCACTCCAATCTCATTCTCCTTGTTTAACTTGAGGGTTTTCTTTTTATTTTTTTTAGGGTAAACTAATAGATATTTATTAAATCATGGTTCCAACTTTCCTATATTTACCTAATATACTTGCATTTCTAAAATAAAAGGAAATAACCTTTCAGAATTGCAATGAAATTTTAGTTAATTTTATTTAGACTGGTAGTACTTTTTAAAGTTATATTTGTGAACTTTTTACTTCTTGTAAGCATGAAACAAAAGTAGAATATCAGTTTTGCTGCCTCAAAACATGACAAGACGAAAAAAATCACATGAGGATGTACAACACCCATGATCGAATTTGTTTAGCTGAGAAAATTTTCAAACTTTTTCTTTGCTTCCAGAAGTTCATTCTGGAAGCAAAGATGTTCTTTGCTTTGGTTTTGGCCTTGGTAAAATGAATTTTAATCTTCAGCCATTTGTCCTCCTGCAACAATGTATATTAAGGGCTTTTTAAAGATAAAGCCCCTAAAAAGTGCCCCTTGCCGCTCGCATCCCACACTCAACCTGCAGATGAAGAACACGATATGCCACTGGGGCCATTAAATGTCACTGGTCATGACCTCAGCCCTGCGCTCTGTCCAAGGAAGGGAACTGGACAGATAGAAAGCCCCCGAGTCAGAACCAACAAACCCTGGCTCCCTTGGATGCCTGAAGTTCCCCACCAGGATATCAGGGTTTCCTGAAGGTTTCCAGGAAAGCCTCAAAGAGCCCCTTCATTCCAACCTGGGAAGGGCTGACAGAGGAACTTACCATGAGGGCACTGTAGGTGTAGGGATAGTGGTAAGCCAGATAGCAGGTATCTTCAGCATGCGGGAAGCTGATGGTAAAGGTGAGCGTGTAATAGCACTTCCCAGAAGCTGCCCCTGTTATGGCTGTTCTCTGGCGATAATGATTTCTAGAAGAGAAGGGAGAGAGAGGAGAATGAGTGAAAGGTGGGAAGAATTGTCATTTAGATGCCATAGACCCAAAATCACTGAAGCCATGAAATTAAAAGACACTCACTTCTTAGAAGAAAAGCTATGACAAACCTAGACACTATATCAAAAAGCAGAGACCTAACTTTGCCGACAAAGGTCCATATAGTCAAAGCTATGGTTTTTCCAGTAGTCATGTACAGATGTGAGAGTGGGACCATAATGAAGGCTGAGCGCCAAGAACTGATGCTTTCTTTTCAAATTGTGGTGCTAGGGAAGACTCTTGAGAGTCCCTTGGACAGCAAGGAGATCAAACCAGTCAATCCTATTCCCAATTTCCCAAAGGAAATCAACCCTGAATATCCACTGGAAGTATTGACGCTGAAGCTGAAGCTCCAACCCTTTGACCACCTGATGCAAAAAGCCAGCTCATTAGAAAAGACTCCGAGGCTGGGAAAGATTGAAGGCAAAAGAAGGGGGTGGAAGAGGATGAGATGGTTTCAATAGTATCACTGACTCAATGGACACGGGTCTGAGCAAACTCAGGGAGATAGTGAAGCACAGGAAGGCCTGATGTGCTGCTGTTCACAGGTTCGCAAAGAGTCGGACATGACTGAGGGGCTGAACAACAACGAAGATCAAAAAGCCAGTAAGTGCCTTGGACCCAGATCTGCCTGCAAAGCCTCTGTTCTTTCCACAACAATACTTTCTTCCCAAAGGCATACATTTGTTATCCTCGATATGGTTCAGCTTGAGAATGTATGCTTTCCTTTGTCAAAGATGAAGACCCAATTTTGATACTTCAGAGAACGGTATCAAAGTAAATTGTACCCAGAAGTACATTCCCAGCAATATTTTCCCCACACGCTGCCAGTTACACTCCCCTTTTGCCTCTTGATGCTGAGACAGCCTGGCAGGCTTTCCTGAGAAATGCTATCATCAAGGCTGCATTATAATGCAAAATACACCCAGACACAGAAAGATGTAATTCCACCTTTGAACATTAACAACGTTGGCTTTCTTGTCCATTGTGCTTTGGGGTTTCACTGGGGGGAAGGGTGGGGAGAGGGAAGAAATAGCAGATAATTATTCTGTGTGTTCTTGCAAGTATAAAAAATACAGACTATTCTCTTCTGCCTTTTTTACCACTTTCATGACACCTCCCGCCAAAGCCAAAAGAATCAAGCAATCAAGAAAGGAAGAAATAGAAAACCTGCTCTCTTGTTTCTAGTGGTTTGGTGGTTTTTCAACACAAGAAGTCCTCTACATACAGACGAGTTCTGTTCCGAGAGTGTGTTCGTAAGTCCAATTTGTTCTTAACTCCAACAAAGCTGATCTAGGTATCCAGCTAACACAATCAGTTACATAGGACTATACTGTAAAAGGTCTATAATTCTTTTCACACAAATAATACATAAAAAACACAAAAAATAAAGAAAACATTTTTCATCTTATAACGCAGGACTTATAAAAGTACAGTACAGTAGTACAGTACAATAGTTGGCATGCAGGGGCTGGCATCAAGTGAACAGGCAAGAAGAGTTCCTGATGGAGAAGGGAGAAGAGGTGGGAGATGGTAGAGCTGAAGGGTCGTCAGCAACAGGAGACGGAGGGCAAGCTGCGATTTCACTCACACCAAATATGCCATCACTCACAGGAATGGCACAGCTTCTGGTTCCTGGCTGGATTCAATTCTATCTTCTCCTTGAAAAAGCGATTCAGTGATGCACGTTCACATCTTTGAGATGTGAACTTGAAGGCTCATATATAGGAGACTTACTGGATTCATAAAACTAAGAATGGGAGAAAGAGGAATTCACAGTTCCATGGACTATAACCTATATCTCTCTTGTCTCAGCTTCTGCCAACAAGGCATTCTGGGCCCCTGATCATTCTAGTGAAAGAAAGAAATTCCCAATGATGTAAGTGGCAAATGATGATCCCACCCAGCTTCTCAGCTTCCTATTAATAGGAGCCATAGCCTTTGTGACTACAGGATTAGAAACTTCAAAAAGGCATCTTCATCCATGGTACTCTCTGGTCCTTGATACCTAATTGGGTCTACTCTCTCCAGATTTCTCTAAAGTTCTATAGTTTCTCCAGAGCTAAGGTTCTGATTATTAGCAAGTATGTAAAGAAGCAGATGGTAACTCAGAAAGCATGCAAACCACATATGCTCTACCTTTTATTCATTCTGCTTTCACTCATAAAGGCTCTACGGCAAACACTCATTCAGTTTACACTAGCAATTATACGTCTCTTCGAAGTGAAATGAGCCAGTCATCGTTTTGGTCAAATGGTCAACATTTTGACAACCAATCAAAATGTGGAAGAGAGTTTCACATGCATGAGTGTGAAAGCACACACACACACCACACATACATACTCACGAAGGTAAAGGTGTTACCAAAAGAGGGGTCTAGCTACTTACCATTCAAAAGCCATTAAAGAGGCCAGGTAGAAAAAAAGTTTGCTTTATTTAGATGTTTAGAAGCTAGCAACTGGGGGAAGGGTGGACTCCAGTCCAAAGGCCAATGCCCCCTCACTCCTGACAATCAAGGGGCGAGGGCTTTCATAGACAGAGGGAGGGGGCTTCGTGCAGATACAACACACAAACACAACTGACAGTCATCTTGAAATTGGTCATCAGTGGTCTGACCAGCATCATCCTGATTGTTTTAGGTACAGTTAATCCTCAGTTCCAGGATCAGTTTGTTTCCACGCCTCTGAGGCCGGTTCTTGGAATTGTGGCAGCTTACGTCATGGCTACAGTCTGCTCATCATGTAGCTAACTTATTTCACCCGGTGGGCATTTCAGTATCTATGTGACAACTCACAGGATATGGCCCAGAATATTATCTACAGCCCTTGAGAAGGAGCTAAGTGTCGCTGACTGTGCTTAAGGACTGCCTTATCGTTATTATTTGGTCTCCTTTGTCTGTTTTCCTTAGTTTCTACATGATCTCACTTCTCTAATTACATCTGTTCTTTGCCTAAAGTTTTTCTACAGACAAAAAGCAGGCTGAGAACAGGGGGGACAAGGACCACAGGGTCCTGGTCTCTTTCAAAGGCAGGTAAAAACACACAACTAGTGCCTTGGGCTTCCCTCATAGCTCAGTCAGTAAATCCTCTGTCTGCAAGGCAGGAAACCCAGGTTTGATTCCTGGATTGGGAAGATCCCCTGGAGAAAGAAATGGCAAAGTACTCCAGTATTCTTGCCTGGAGAATCCCATGGACAAAGGAGCCTGGTGGGCTACAGTCCATGGGGCTGCAAGAGTCAGACACAACTGAACCCAAACCAGTGCCTTGTCATCCCTAAGTTTTTCACCTACCTGGAGTAGAACCAGAGCCTGCATCTCTCTTCAAGATTAATAAGATGCCCCCAGGGTGAGTGGGGGTGGCCTCATCTCACAGGAGTCTTGTTTCTTTTTAGTCTTCTACTGTATAATCAGAGCTAACCAGATGGTTCAGTGGCAAAGAAACTGCCTGATGAAGGAGATGTAGGTTCGATCCCTGGGTCAAAAGATCCCCTGGAAGAGGGCATGGCAACCCACTTCGGTATTCTTGCCTGGAGAATCCCATGGACAGAGGAGCCTGGTGGGCTACAGTCCATAGGGTAACAGAGTCGGACACAACTGAAGGGACTGAGCAAGCATGCAGGCATACAACAAACACAGTGAACAGGACTCAACCCCAGGTGTGGGCTAACTCCAAAACCAAGGTCTTTTCTTTTCATTCTATCAGCTGTCTCAGAAGAATGGGAAAAAAGACAAGAAGTGTTTTGGTTTAATACAGCAAGAATTTGATGTTTTGGTTTTCATAAATTGGGGCTGCCTCTAAAATAACTGAATGCAAAACAATTCAGAGGAGAGCTAGTGAAACGTATTCATTCACTATCATTCTTTATGTCATCAGTATTTGATGCCACTAAGACGCTTCTATTAATTATTAATCATTGCTAACACTGATGGAACATCTAGTATGCACCAGACACTGTTTTAAGAGTTCCACGGGCTTTATCTTATTTCGTTTCATCTTCAGCACAGATCTATCAAGTGGATGCCATTAATATCCCCTTTTACTGATGAGGAATCTCAAGTTGAGAGAGGCTGGAATAATTTGACCCAAGATCACATCATTAACGGGTGGTAGAACTTATATTCCAAGAACTTTCTCTCCTTGATCTGTTCTTCTAGTGGGAAAAGAAGCCTGGGGAAACTCAACTGTGCTCTCAAATTAGACAGACCAGGGATGGGGGAGCCTGGTGGGCTGCCGTCTATGGGGTCGCACAGAGTCAGACACGACTGACGCGACTTAGCAGCAGCAGCAGCAGATACATTGTGTATGCATGCTAAGTTGCTTCAGTCCTGCCCAACTCTGTGCAACCCTCTGGACTGTAGCCTGCCAGGCTCCTCTGTCCAAGGGATTCTTCAGGCAAGAATATTGGAGTGAGTTGCCATGCTCTCTTCTAGGGGATCTTCCCGACCCAGGGATCAAACCTGCATCTCTTATGTCTCCCACACTGGCAGGCGAGTTCTTTACCACTAGTGTCATCTGGGAAAGGGAAAGTGAAAGTCACTCAGTCATGTCCAACTCTTTGCAATCCCATGGACTATACAGTCCATGGAATTCTCCAGGCCAGAATACTGGAGTGGGTTCCCTTTCCCTTCCCCAGGGGATCTTCCCAACCCAGGGATTGAACCCAGGTCTCCTGAACTGCAGGCGGATTCTTTACCAGCTGAGCCACCAGGGAAGACCAAGAATAATGAAGTGGGTAGTCTGTCCCTTCTCCAGCGGATCTTCCCGACCCAGGAATCAAACTGAGGTCTCCTGCATTGCAGGAGGTTTCTTTACCAACTGAGCTATCATCTGGGAAGCCCCCTGGATATGTCATCTTAGGTCAAGGATAATATGGAGAGATCAGTCATTCCAGAGTTAAAAGGCTCCCCTCTGCTTTTCCATTCCCTGAACAATTTATCTTTGGAAGGATCTGCACTTTTATAATCATAAAGCCTTCAATGAAGCAAAGAGCAAAGTACACAAATGCATAGTTATGAACTCCATCTATTTCCATTTGTACTTTAAAACAGGCCGGGAAGTCATATTTTTTGTTTTATTTTGGGGAAGCCTTTTTTTTTTTTTCCCTCTGTGTGTGCATGAAAGAAGCAAATGCCAAGACAGAGAAGGAATTAGATAATCTCATAATGACGATGGCTCTGTTTAACATGGGTATATCATTTCAGTTAACAGGATCTAACGAGGCAGAGCTGCCAAGTCACCAGGCTGCCCTGTGTCTGCGGCATTTCTAATATTCTGGAGAGCACCAAATCTGTCTCCTGAGATCCCCAGCAAGGATGCGCGACGGCAGAGCTCTTGTATGACATCCATCTTCATGAGTGAGCTGTTCCATCCCCTCTCACGAGCAGAGATAAATGTCAGAAGAGATCAGCCATGGTGTATTACATGGCCACTCTGAGTGGGCAGTTCCTCTCCCTCTGCCCTTCAGCAAAAAGAAAAAAAATTACTTTAGACCAGAGCTGAGAGAGGATTCAAAAAGGTGTGCAGCTGTGTATGTTCGAGGGAGAAGCAGACCTCTGGGAAGTAAGTAAAGCAGAAACTAAAACTGCCCTGGCTTACTTTTATGAGAGGCGTGGAAAAACAAGCCTGCCCATTTCTTTCTTCCCTCCGAGGATCCCTTTTGGTTTTCCAGCTTAGCAGTCTGTAAGGTGGGTGGGCGAGGGGGTGGGATGGAGGTACTCCAGGGAAGGGGCAAGAAGATCAAATCAACTGAACATGGGGAGAAGATGTGAGAATTCCTCTTTAAATGTATCATGGTCTTAGAAGAAAGAAATAAAGTTGCCTAAGGGTTAATGTAAGGATTGAAGCTGCTGCCCGCTTGCTGTGCAAATCAACCTACTGTGATGAATAATTGTGAAACAAGCTAGATTTCAGAGTTAGGAAAAACACTGACTGAAACCACCCACCCTGACTAGGCACCCAGCAACCACTGGCATGAGTTATTTTACAATAGGAGGTCCTGGGATGGAATAATGGAACTAACAAGCCATCATCAACCAGAAGAATTGAGGAAAGGTCAAAAGGAGACACCGCACGTCCAGTCAACCTCCCAGAATCCTTCTCGCTGGACTCCATGTTGGTCAAGCAATGCGCATACCACCAGGAAGGAACCCAAGTCAGAATGATTGGCCAGAGACAACCCGGAAACTAGTCCCATCCCCGTAAAACCTGCGATGGCGAACCACGTGTCAGAGCAGTCCTCCCAGGTTCCCTTGCCCTGGTCTCCACGTGGGCCCCACCTTAGCAATAAACTCTCCAACTTTGTCAGTGTCTCCTTGGACAACTCACTTCCCAGTGTTAGACAAGAACCCACTCTCGGGTCCTGGAAGGGGTGCCCCTTCCTGCAACAATAGCGTTAATGGTCTTACCCACTCTTCTCTGTTGTTTTCCAGGGCTAGAATACGAAAAATATATTACATTGCATATCAATGGTTTTCATATATCAGATAGGTAAGTAAGGATTGCTACATATGAGGCTTCCTGAGGGAGGGATGGAATAGTTCACCATCTCTCTCCTTCTTTTGATGCTAGCTTCTGGCAAGGTATTTAAATTTGCAGAAGACTTCTCAAGTGGATTTACAGATTATATTATCTAAATTAAACCCTACAATACAGACAATTCATTTTTTCTAAATTCGGCTTGGAATTCAGAAATTGATAATAATATTACATTTTAAGCATGAATGACAAAGAGAATGGAAGAACTGACATGATCTACCTCCTACCCTTAATATTAGCTCTTTCTCAAGAATTCTTATTTGCGCAAAAATTCACTAATTAGATCTGAGGAGTTAGCCACAATTTTTCAAAATTATCCACCAGACACTTTACAACTATATTTTTCATGGTCAACTTTAAGGGTACAGGATGCCCCGAGTTATCAATTGTATAAAAATATAATAATTTTACATTTAAAATTTAAAGATTTAAATTTTAAATTATTTTTCTCATCTTTTCCCCATGATTTAAAATTCTAAACTTTTTGCATGTTTTCTAAGGGTACATAATATATTGGTACAGCAAGACTTACATAATTGAATTTTTAAAATTTTGAACAAATTATAGAAGTCCATGGATTGGGGCTTCTCTGCCAGTCGAGTGGTTAAGAACCCACCTGCCAGTGCAGGGGACACAGGTTCAATCCCTAATCTGGGAGGATCCCATATGCCATTGAGCAACTAAGCCCCTGTGCCACGGCTACGGAGCCTGCATGCCTAGAGCCCGTGCTCTGCAATAAGAGAAGCCACTTTTTAATGGCTGAGTAATATTCCATTGTGCATATGTACCCTAGCTTCCTTATCCATTCGTCTGCTGATGGGCATCTAGGTTGCTTCCATGTCCTGGCAATTATAAACAGTGCTGCGATGAACACTGGGGTGCACGTGTCTCTTTCAGATCTAGTTTCCCGCCTCCCTCCCCATCCCATCCCTCTGGGTCTTTCCAGTGCACCAGCCCTGAGCACTTGTCTCATGCATCCAACCTGGGCTGGAGATCTGTTTCACCCTTGATAGTATACTTGTTTCAATGCTATTCTCTCAGAACATCCCACCCTTGCCTTTTCCCAGAGTCCCCAAGTCTGTTCTGTACATCTCTGTCTCTTTTTCTGTTTTGTATATAGGGTTATCGTTACCATCTTTTTAAATTCCATATATATGCGTTAGTATACTGTATTGGTCTTTATCTCTCTGGCTTACTTCACTCTGTATAATGGGCTCCAGTTTCATCCATCTCATTAGAACTGATTCAAATGTGGGCTGGTGCACTGGGATGACCCAGAGGGATGGGATGGGGAGGGAGTGGGAGGGGGGATCGGGATGGGGAACACATGTAAATCCATGGCTGATTCATGTCAATGTATGGCAAAAACCACTACAATATTGTAAAGTAATTAGCCTCCAACTAATAAAAATAAATGAAAAAAAAATTAAAAAAAAATAAATCCAAAGCAAAAAAAAAAAGAGAGAGAGAGAAGCCACTGCAATGAGAAGCCTGTGCACCGTAACAAGAGGGCAGCTCCCGGCCACCTCAGCTAGAGAAAGCCCGTGCTCAGCAGCAAAGACTCGGCACAGCCATAAATAAATAAATAAAATTTTTTTTAAATCCATGGATTAGTATATGTTATCAAAATACTTTGGAGATCACTTTTTAAGTGATAATGCTCAGACCTAAAAAGCAGTCAGCCCATTTCCTTAATTGATCATTATTGCTATCCCTTTTTAGCAGAAATGAATATCCCATTCTTTCTGAGTGCTCTCTTTTTTCCTTTCACCCTCCCATAGATATACTCAGGTACCATGGCTCATGGTTCTTTCCACAGTAAGCACCCAGCCGATCCTTTAGAACGTGGTACTAAATCTAAGAATGTAAACAGTCAAAGGACTTCTGAGCTCCTGACGACACATCAGAGACAAAGAAATAAGGAGGCAAAGTTCTCCCAAATAAATATATTAGACAGAATAAAAGCAGGGATGAAGGAAAAAATAATCTGCTAGAGCAGAGCGAAAAATTAACATCATATATTAATGCATATGATGGCTCAGATGGTAAAGCATCTGCCTGCAATGCAGGAGACCCGGGTGCGATCCCTGGGTCAGGAAGATCCCCTGGAGAAGGAAATGGCAACCCACTCCAGCATTCTTGCCTGGAAAATCCCATGGACAGAGAACCCTGATAGGTTACAGTCCATGGGGTCACAAAGAGTCGGACACGACTAAACGACTTCACTTTCACTTTTCCATGGAATGTAGAAAGATAGTACAGATAAGCCTGTTTGTGGGGCAGGAATTAGAGAACAGACAGAGGGACACAGGAGGGCAAGAGGAGGGTGAGACAAATGGCGAGATTAAGTCTGACACATACGCACTCCCACGTGTAAAACAGACAGCCAGTGGGAAGCTGCTGCGTAACTCAGGGAGCTCAGCTCAGCGCTCTGTGATGACCTGCAGGGGTGGGGTGGGGAGGGTGGAAGGGGGTGGGAGTCTCCAGAGGGAGGAGATATATAGATATATATATATACGTATAGCTGATTCATTTCTTGGTACAGTAGAAACTAACACAACATTGAAAAGCAATTACACTCCAGTAAAAAAAAATTAAAAGTCAATGCTTCACTCTAATAGAAAGAGGATGCAATTAATTGCAATAAAATACCACATATTTTTTAAAAAAGATTGTGATAAGTAAAAGAGGGAAACAAATACATTTTCTAATCTAAGGCATTTTACCATACGGAAAATTACCCTGATTTGTGGTTATATAGAGATACACATATCTATCCTGTTGTTAGATCACGTTATTGGAAATATGTTAACACAATGTGTCCAATCATTGTGAAACAAGCTACATGACTGTGTAGCAATCTTATCCATTCATCTGCTCGGATTCATGGTTGGAAGATGGAAAATGAATTACATTATACCCGCATGGTTTTCATGTTACCCCTCTGTTGCTCTTTAATCACACAACAATTGTCTTGTTAATGAATCTAAAAGCTATTAACATTAACACAGGCATCCTTTAGGCCAAAGCTCTGCTTTGGGATGTCTGATTTCTTCCTTCTCTTCTGGGCAATCAATCCCCTTAAGCTGATGCTTTATCCCCCATCCCAAGGAAGCAGCTTCTAGGGGGAGTTATTCCCTCTCCACCCCTACTTCCCAAAGGATGCTGAAAGTTAATGTTTGTCCAGTCTCCTACTAAGCTACAGATCCATGCCTGCTGCAAGCTGGGTCTTTCATGCTTATTTAAGATTACTATTTAAGGACACTTAAAAATTATTCTTTTCTAAAACTTTTCATGTATTTATGTATTTTATTGGCCTTTTATTTTTAAGCCCCTTGTGCTGGGTCTTCATTGCTGCCTGGATTTTCTCTAGTTGTGGCAAGCAAGGGCTACTCTCTAGTTGCAATGTGCAGGCTTCTCATTGCGGTGGCGTTTCTTGTGGGAGAGTACAGGCTCTAGGGCACGTAGGCTTCGGTAATTATGGCACACAGGCTCAGCTGCCCCGTAGCATGTGGGAGCTTCTTGCAAGGGACTGAACCCGTGTTCTTTGCATTGGCAGGTGGACCCTTAACCACTGGACCACCAGGGAAGTCCAAGAAGTTATTCTTGATACACCTACATCCAAATTTATCTTTCATTATTTTCCATTCCAACTATGGCTCCTATCACTGTAAGATGATTTTAGTCTCAGTCTCCGTAGACCATAAAAATATCCTAAGAGTCTGTAGCTAGGTGGGTAACTGCTATGGAAAATAAACAAAAGTGTATGATTTTGCTATTGTTCTGAAGAATATAAGGAAAATACTAGCCTACCCAGGTCCATATTCTAATACCTGCAAGACCAAAGGCTGTCGACTTTTTAAAATTATTTATTAATATAAATTGTTAGCCCAGCTCTGTGCTTTATAGACTGTCCTTGCTTTGTGGTGATGTTTGCCCTAATGCCTGGCAGAACAATAAGGCTCTAGACCTTCCTCTCTGTCAATGTTCCTGTTCTCACAGTCTCAAAAACCAAGAGGAATAAGCAATTTTCACACTCTTTCTTTTTGATATTTGCAATAATCCTAAACTCTCCAATGCCTGATAATATTCTCTAAGGCTCCTTGCCATCTCAGAAAGAGATACAACTTACTTTATCCCAGGAAATAGGTAGTAGCCTATCAATTTTTACAAGAAACTAGCAATGAGCTAATAATTAATTACATCGCTTCTACCTGTCCACAATTCCCATCTCTCTCTCTCTTTTTTTTTCTGTCTTATGAATTTCTATTTTATTTTCTATCAAAGGAAACTGTACAAATAAGCAATTCATGGGCCTGGAATGCATTTGTTTTATCAAAACACATGGATAATTCAAATTTCATTACAACTTTAGAGGATAAATTGATGAATCTGGCTACTGATCAAGAGTTGAAGATGAATTCTGAAATACTTTTACTTTTTTCCAAAATGCTATTTTGCTGTGGAGGAATAGTTACTTAAGTGTACTTGTCACATATTTGCGCTTACCTACTTTGGAAAACTGAAGCACAGGATGGATAAGAATAAGCCAGAATATCTGAGACATTTTTGTTCACTGAGACAAATGGCAATAGGAAGGAAACTGAAGGCTGAGGCACTAGTCATAGGTTGAGTCTGTATCCAACAATAAGATTTAAAGGTTTTGATGTGTTTAAATAAGAATAGATGACTTTTCACAAAACCAAAAGATATTTCTTGTGGTCTACTGTGGGTGTCATTTAACATGCTTATGCTTCTGAAAGACATAGCAATTGTCATTGAGAGGGTGATGAGTAAACCAGAAAAGCACAGATTGATCCGGTTTATAAGATTAAAATGGAGAAGCAGGAAGGACTTCCCTGGTGGTCCAGTGCTCCCAACATAGGGAGCCCAGGTTCAATCCCTGGTCAGGGAACTAGATCCTGTATGCCACAACTAAGACCTGTCACAGAGAAATAAATAAATAGCAAATAAATATTTTTAAAGACTTTTTTTTTAATGGAGAAGTAGGAAGTTGAGAGAGAATGAAAGAGCAAGGAAAGCTAACAGTCTAACTTACTTGTAATAACAGATGTCGTAGCCTGTCCGTACCCAGGTGGGCCTACCAAGAAGAGCGTCCTTCACGGAATACAGAGTCAGCTGCATCCCTACAAAAAATAAAGGCAGAATTAATCCATGAGGGGGAAAAAAGGAAAGGAGAGTTGTGTTAGGCTGAATAACAGCCCTCGAACACACCCAGATCTTGGGCCTTCCCTGGCAGTTCAGTAGTTAAGACCCTGAACTTCCAGTGCAGGGGGTACAAGCTTGATCCTGGGCTTCCCTCATGGCTCAGACAATAAAGAATATGCTTGCAATGCATGAAACCAGGGTTCTATCCCTGAGTCAGAAAGATCCCCTGGAAAAGGGAATGGCAACCTACTCCAGTATTCTTGCCTGGAGAATTCCATTGACAGAGGAGCCTGACAGGCTAACCACATGGGTTTGCAAAGAGTCGGACATGATTGAGTGACTAACACTTTCAGGAACTAAGATCTCTCATGCCACACTGTGTGGCCAAAAATAAATAAATAAATAAAATAAAATTAGGAATATCTGAAAAATAAAAAAGATACCTAGGTCTTAATCCTTGGAAGCTGTGTGTTAACCTTCTATGACAAAAGAGACTTTGTGGATATGATTAAATTAAGTATCTTGAGATGAGGAGATCCTGATTGTCCCTAAATTCAATCACACATGTCTTTCAAAGAGAGAGGCTGGGAAAGGTTTGAGTTTAGAGGAGAAGCAATGTGACTGAAGCAGAGAGATTTGAAGATGCTCTAATGCTGAAGATGGAGGAAGGGGCCATGAGCCAAGGAATGTGAAGAATACAGCTCTAAAAGCTGGAAAACAAAAATAAATAATCTGCTAGACTATCCAGAGGAAGCCTTCCAACACCTTGACTTAAGCCCAGGGAAACTGATTTGGGACTTGTGGACTTCGAAACTGTAAAAGAATACATTTGTCTTCTTTAAAACCACAAAATATGAGACAATTTGTTAGAACAGCTACAGCAAGTGAATTCAAGAGTCAAGGATTCCCTTTTCTCTTTCTATACCAGCAAAAGTCTATTTCATCACTGCAAAACAGACACAATGTCCTATGCTTGAGCCTGGAGATGTGGGAAAATTTTTTCTTTACTCAAAGCCACTCAGTGCATTAGTACATGAGCCAACAGTAACATACAGAACTTCCAGTTTCCAGAAACATTCAAGATACATATGGGCTCCTAATCACTCTTTGTCCCTTGAATGTCGCCTCTAAAACTGCCACAGGTGTTAGGGAGGATTTAAACATTCTCCACTGTTCTCTGAGAGTGTAAATGAGCATTGTCCTGTTGAATTGTGCTCTTTGCCTGTCTGTCACAAACAGAGCAATGCGTGTACTCCTGGGGGATTCACGAGATGGAGAGACGGAATAAGTGAGAGGGCTCACTGACTTCAAAAATTCAAGATGAGTCAAGGAAGCAGGTAGTTGTGAAAAGTTACGTGAGGTATACAGTAAGTCCCCTACATATAAATGAGTTCCGTTCCAAGACAGCATTCCTAAGTCCAATTTGTTCATAAGTCCAATAAGTTAGCCTCTGTACCCAACTACTATCATAAGTTATATAGTATGGTACTGTAATAGGTTTATGACACTTTGCACAGAAATTACACATAGCAAACACAAATCTATTTTTTTTTTTTAGATTTTAATCTCATAGAACAGTACCTTGAAAAATACAGGAGTACAGTACAACAACTGGCATGCAGGGGCTGGCATTGAGTGAACAGGCAAGAAGAGTTACTGATGGAAGAGGGAGAGGAGGTGGGAGATGGTATAACGGAAGAGTCATCAGCAATAGGAGATGGAGGGCAAGCTGCAATGGCACTCATGCCTGATATTGATGGCATAGGTTCTGATTCCTTGCTAGATTCAGCTCTATCTACTCTCTTGAAAAAAAAGGTCCAGTGATTTCTGGGTTGTAATGTACCAGCTACATCACCACTGTTTTACGCTTGCTTCCACACATCATGGGCTTGAGATAAAGATACTGTACTACTGTACTCTATACATTACTGGACAGTACACAAAAGAACAACTATTTATAGAGGACGCTTGGGGGTGACAGTATACACCACACACGTGAACTAACTAAAGTGATTGGATGTGCAAATGAATGCTCGCATCTTGGAAAGTTTGCAACTTGAAGGTTCATATGCAGGGGACTTCCTTTAGTTGGGAGAGTTTCCCACTCCCCTCCCACAGTAGGAATTTGCTCTAGGTTGGCAGCTGTCTTGCCATATATGTTAACCGAAACGTACCATCCCAACTTCAAACCCTATGCAACCCAAGCAGAGCTTCTGATAATAACTCCAACACTCAAAAGTGACATCATTTTTGGTGTTATTGTGAAAGTCTCTCTTCCCTGAGTGCACATACCGTAATTGAACTGGCTGTTGGGCTTCTCACAGTTGATGATGTTGAAGCGGTAGGGGACAGCGGCCCTCATACCGCTCACCTTGAAGTAGAACCACTGCTGGTGCTGCGTGCTATTCACATCAGCATTGACCAATAAGTCATACTCAAACCTGCAAAGGCAGAAGCAAAACCAGTGGGTTAAAAGCCTTCAAGAGAACTTCCAACAATGAGAAGTCCACACAGCTCAGGTTCTGGATGACAGATCTAAGACTCAGCATCTCAGTTGGCTGGTAAGCTATAGTTATCATCCTTGTCTCACAATTTTGGACACAGGCTCTAGAAATTTAAGAAGAGGGAAGCAGTATCCTGGTATTAAAAGAGTCAGTTATACAATTAGCACACATCTTTTTATCAAACAGTAAGGAAGCTTCAAGTAGTCATATACAGATATGAGACTTGGACCATAAAGAAGGCTGAGTGCCAAAGAATTGATGCTTTTGAATTGTGGTGATGGAGAAGACTCTTGAGAGTCCCTTGGACTGCAAGGAATCAAACAAGTCAATCCTAAAGGAAGTCAACCATGAATGTTCATTGGAAGGACTGATGCTGAAGCTGAAGCTCTAATACTTTGACTACCTGATGCGAAGAGTTGACCCACTGGAAAAGACCCTGATGCTGGGAAAGACTAAAGGCAAAAGGAGAAGAGGGTGGCAGAGGATGGGATGGTTAGATAGCATCACCAACCCTACAGACATGAATTTGAGCAAACTCTGGGAGATAGTGGAGGACTGAGGAGCCTAGCGTGCTGCAGTCCATGGGGTCATAAAAACCCAGACATGACTTAGCAACTGAATGATGACAATAACAATGAAGTGCCTATCCAGGTCGAAAAATGTAAGTGTGCTATATTCCAGAGAAAAATGTGGTCACATCTGGTTGGATATGCCATTACTATCTGATGCTAGACATGAATTTTGAGAATCAGTCTCCTCATATGAAAATTAGAAATAGTGTCTAAACTTGCAGTACTGTTTGTAAAGATTAAGTAGAATAGCATATGTAAATCCCCATCAGGGCAACAAACATGAATTACACTAGCAAGGAAGGATTTATCTGTTTGTCCTCCACCCCTACTTTTTAATTGATTTAGTTTGCATGCACTAAAGTATGCAAATCTTAAATGTACAACTCAGTGAGTTTAAACAAATTCATCTGGACACACCTGTCTGACGTTCACTGGATCAATATATAGAACAGTTCCTGCACACCAGGAACTCCTTATGTGTCTCCACTCTAGCACCATGTCTTCAGAAAATTGTTTTTTGAGCTTTAGCTACAAAATTGGTAATGCAGTTTTGACTTAATATTATCATCAGGATACTTTGTTTTCAAAAAAGTCTTATCCCAGCCTCTTGACACACTCTTTTTCATAAAACTGAACTTTATTCTAAGATAAAGTCACTATAGGGGGAGGACTTGAATCAGATTTTTTTTTTCTTTCAAGCATCCAGTCTTGTTCAGCAAGTAATCAAAGTCAGTATCACCAACAGTAAAACAAAATAACATTGTGTCCTTGCCATTTTATGACATCAGGAAAAGGCAATGTAAAATCATCACCAATGTAAAATTGTTGCCAAAATAAATGTTTCTCTAGAATCTAATCATGAAGCAGGAAACAGATTCTGGTTGTGGGTCGTTCTACAATAATCCACTCTGAATTTTTAAAAACATCAGTGTCAGTGTCATGAAAGGCCAAAAAAGATGATGAAGTGAATAGTTCTAGATTAATGTGTATGCAAAGTATGTGGTCTTTGATAGAGTTCTGGAATTAAAAAAGAAAAGCCATAAAGGTATTTGTTACATTTGGGGAAATTTCTGTATAGACACTATCATTACATGATCTTTGAGTTGCATGTGGGATCTTCCCAGACCAGGGATCAAACCCACAGTCCCTGCATTGGCAGGCAGATCCTAATCACCAGACCACCTGGGAAGTCAAAGTCTCCACTTTCTTGACATCAGCTAATGAGTTCCCCGGTGGTGTGCTGGTAAACATTTAACAATCAACTCTTAGGAAAATAAGAAACTTCACATGCTGGCCAGTCTGCATATTGTAAATGGTCCCACCATAACAGATTTCAAACTATCGATGTGAGGTCCCTGAAAACAGAGGACGGGACAGATAGTCACAAAATGCTGGCTTGATCTGCCAGGACCTACCCATGTAGCTTTCCTTACTTACTGACGCACTTGGATGGCTTTGCGAAGATTTCCTGACTCAAACGCAGAGAAGAACTGCAAGCAGTCAGAAGCAGTATCTTGCAAAGGCCTGAAATGAATTAAAGAACCTGTTATTATAGGAGTGACTGCTATTCTTAGACACAGTTTGACATTTCTTAGAGATAAGTTTTATCTTACAGATCTTTAACACGAATTTTCACCATGTTGTTTTTAGGAGAAGGAATGGATTACTAACTTAAATTATTCTTATTCACATGCTGTTAAAAGGTTACTCAATATGCCCACCACCCCTCACCCTCACTCCACTGATGTTCAGGACCACCTACCAAGGCTCATCTAAACTGAAGACAACCTTATTTATAATATCACTTGGCTGGATGAGTCTCTGGACATCCTCAAGTATCTTGATCCTGGAAAGGAAAATTGGAAACATTTTAAGGGTTGGCCCTCACTCCTTACCCCATTCATCCTATGTCATGTGGAAAGTACTTTGGGAGTCATCAGTGAATTATGAAAGAAAAATGCAATAATACCCCAACCTTGAGCTGAATGAGTACAAAAAAAAAAGTATGCCTCCTTCCTTTTCTTCATTATCAAACAACAAAACTGCACTGAGCAGGAGGAATGTACGAAGCCGTGATGCCAGATTGTAGTTTTAGGAGAACTGTCTACTTGAAGGAGAGTTTTGTCAAGAGCATTCGGGCTGAAGGACTCTGAGAGCTTCTGGCTGTGGGAATAAGAGGGTCCTTTGCACTAAGACAGGAGACATCAGGGTTGCTGACTGTTAGCCTTCTCAAGGTCTGGGAGGTGCCAGTAAGACCTTAAACTTTTGTGTTATTTATACTCCTCGGTTCTGTTTGCTCCAAAAGATTATGCCTAAGAAACATTTTTTGTCTAAGAAACAGCAAAGTGTGCTTAGTCAAATCTGACTCTTTGCAGCCCCATGGACTGCAGCCCGCCAGGCTCCTCCATCCACAGAAGTCTCCAGGCAAAAATACTGGAGTAGGTTGCCATTTCCTCCTCCAGGGGATCTTCCTGACCCAGGGATCAAACCCACGTCTCCTGCGTCTCCTATATTGGCAGATGGATTCTTTACCACTGTGCCACCTGAGAAGCCCAAGAAACAGCAATATCTGGGAGATTGAAGTATGAGAGAGGAAGGATACCTGAGGATCTTTCAGATTCCCTCCCTAAAAAAAAAAAAAAAAAAACAGATTCCCTCCCTAAATTTCCATTCCATGTCTCTGTGGTAGGGAGGGGTAGAAGAAGAGGAAGGATAGGTCAACACGAGGCTTAAATTCAGGGGAAAATATCCTGTCCAAGGGGGTGTGTTGGTGAGTCAGCCCCTGAGGTGAGTCTCTCAGGAAATAGAGCATTAAGATAAGGTCAGAGACATGAGGTCAGAAATGTCAGAGGTCAGAGATGTCAGCCAAAAGACCAAGTAGGAGCACTTTTTTCTTGGGGTCCACCATCAATTTGCTGATGAACTTGAATATAAGTTAATAAAACTTACTGCTATGCACACTTTACTGCATAGACTTAATGCATAATTTTTTTTTATGCTCATTTTTTTTTCCATGAAGATAGGTTTTTTCCCCCTTGGCTTTAGTAATTTTCTTTTTAATCTCACTAGGCCATTCCCAAGGCAAAGCTCCCTTCCATGCATGCTGGGAATAATCCATCACCCAAAGTTTCTTCCCTGGAAGATGCATTTTTTCCTTACAATCCTCAGTGATGCAGCCAAACTATTCCCCAAGCCAAGTCAGGTTCTGTAAGGTTGGGACTGTCGCATGAAGGTCTACTAACTCCTCGCCTCAAGAGATCAGACTCCAATTTGCAGTGAATGAGAAAAGTGATCCCAAATAATCCACACTAGTTTGTTTGTCTGTTTGTTTTCCTGAGAAACTTCCCTTAAGGAATGATCCCAGTGTTTGGTGGAACTAGATAATCTTTTCCTTTTGTAGGATTTGCAATGGACAGGAGCTAAGCAGTTGCATTTGAATCATCTAAGAAACTCATTTTGCAGACACACGCCTACTACCTGGAGGAGGGCACGGCAACCAACTCCCGTATTATTGCCTGGAGAACCCCGTGGAGAGAGGAGCCTGGTGGATTATAGTCCTTGGGGTCACAAAGAGTCGGACACAACTAAATAACCAACACTTTCACGTTTCACTTTAAGGCCTACCACTCTATACTTGACTTCCCTGGTGGCTCAGACGGTAAAGCGCCTGCGTACAACGCAGGAGACCCAGGTTCAATCCCTGGGTCGGGAAGATCTCCTAGAGATCTTCCCGAAATGGCAACCCACTCCAGTACTCTTGCCTGGAGAATCCCATGGACAGAGGAGCCTGGTGGGCTATAGTCCATGGGGTCACAAAGAGTCGGACGCTACTGAGTGACTTCACCTCACCTCACCTCACTCTATACTTGGTTCTGAAATGTCCTAGTAGGGAGACAAGCTTGTATATTTGGCAAAAAGTTTCTTAAGGGTCTTTGGGTTTTTTTAATTTTTTTTTTTGATGTGGACCATTTTTAAAGTCTTTATTGAATTTGTTACAATACTGCTTTATTGTATACAATACTGTTTTTATGCTTTAGTGTTTTGGCAGGCGGGAGCTTAGCTCCCAGACCAGGGATCGAATCAGCACCCCCTGCATTGAAGGGTGAAGTCCTAAGCACTGGACCATCAAGAAAGCTTGTCTTTAAGGTTTTTCAGACACTCCTGACTAATGTTCACTTTCTTGAAGATAACAGAACTATCTGCACCAACCATTCTACCTACAAAAATATTTACTAAAGAAGAAAAAAAAACAAAAAACCACATAGCTCCCAAGTCAGTAACACCATCACCTTTGGACTCCACATTTACGTTGCAACATAGGCTGGGCAGAGAGAGGTGGACAATGTCCCCAGAAATCAGGAAATGCCATCCTGGTGAAGTCAGCCACAGATCTGGTTATCCTGGCTTTGGCCATATAAAGATAGGGGTCATGGAAGACCACAGGCTTCAGATGTGTCTGCAGGAGCTGATCTATGAATTTGGCAGTTTCTCTAGTCTTAGCAGAATTGGAAAAGGAAGCACTTATCCTTGGGCAGGAAATTGCATCCATGTCCCAAGCATCCTCTTGGAAGGATGCCTGAATGTTTGAGACATCACTTCCAGAAGAACCTATCCCAGGACCATTAGAGTGTACATTTTGGTGTGAATTCATTCCAGGTCCTCTTTTGGAAGTTAGATGTACGTTGGACCTCCCCATCTTCACCCTGCTCAGAAGAGAGGTTTGGACTGGGACTTCTTTTTCTTGTCCCTCGGAGATTTGGTCCTTATTCAAGCAAAGCCCCTTTGGGGAGGCAGCAGTCGGAATGTGACGGTGATTGGCATACTCAGTCTCATCAGAATTCAGATCATCTCCAGGCTTGGACTCCAGTTCCTTCAGGTTAAAAGGGGAAAGGAATATGTCATTGTTTCCTTCCAACAGAGAATGCAATCCGATCCCTGTCCTTACTCTCTGGGCACAGAGCTAAGCATAAATCCTGTCAACTGGAAAGCTTTCTCCAAGGTCAGTCAACGAAAGTCTAAGCTTCAAGAGTGAAAGAAGTGGTAGAATCCTAGCAACTCGCATTTGGAAGGGGCATTCAGTGGGTCTAGCACAGTTCTACATGAATGCCTCCCGAGACACCTCAAGCATTTACAGTCTAGGCAAACAACTCACTTACAGAAGCTTCCTTGCATCCTGAGCTGCTTCTTTGCATTTGTGGATGATTTTGATTATTTTTAAGATATTCTCTTTCACATGTAATTAAAATTTCCTTCCCTGAAACTTTTACCCACTGATCCCCTTCTGCTTTCTAGAGCAAAATACAGTATGTTAACTCTCTTCTATAAGTGGCTTAGCTTATACTCTTAGAAGTGGCTAAATTCATGCTTTATTAAGAATCATAAGAAAAGAATGGAGGTCCAAAAGTAGGTCTAAAATTTGGGTGGGAGCAGAAGTAGCAACAGCAACTAGTCACTGAACTGACATCACTAGGTATGAGGTTCTTGATTTGTATCCACTAACAGAGAAACCCTAGAATCAGCCTGGTCACCTTCAGAAAGCCAAGGAGTACAACCTTTCCATTTTGACAAGGGGACAGTTAAATCACCAAGATTTTCACTTGCTTATCAGTGTGTGGGGGTAGACACTTGCCCACCAGACAACAGGCTGCAATGTGGGCCTTCATCCTACTTCCTTCCTAGGTGCCGGTGTCACACTGTAGAACCCTTGCATGCATTGCGGCTCTGCCATCTTCTCACATTTTTGTTTAGCCTTACACTTCTCTTTCAGAAAGACCCCAGAAGCAGATTGCTAAAGATGAGTGATGCTTTCCTTGTGGAAACCTGTCTGGCCTCCCAGTGCCTGCAAAGAACCCACTGGCATCACCAAGGAGCAGAACCACAGCTGACATTCTACCTCAAAGCTACAGGAAAGCTCAAGACACATCGCCTTGTATTGCATTAGTTCTTCTTCGGGTCGGTCAGGACCAGGTTTGGAGCTCAGCTTGTTCACATCTGTTTCCAAGTCATCATCCTGCAATGGAATATTCAAAACATATGTTACCAACAGGCATATGTTTACTCAAAACGTATGCCATCCTGAGAAATACCGAGACAAGCTACAGATGTGATTCTTCAGAATCATGGGCACAGTTCTCTAGCCTCCAAATTATAGGGCTAGCCTAGTCAAGGATAATTTAACATGTAAGATTGTATTTCTTAAATAAAAAGAAAGAAGATAATTTTTCTCAGCATTCATGTCAGTATTTATCAACATTCATCACAAATAAATAATTTATGCAAAATGAGATGAACTGGGTAAACAATATAAAAGAATTGCTTTTATCTCATCACCACTTTCTTCAACATAATTGTAATTGTAATATTTATTCATCTATCTACCGATTTAAATAATTCTTTTTGCAAACATTTAATGAGAACCAACTATGAAAGGGTACTAGCCTGGGTACTGAGACCCAGAGATAATGGAACAGACCAAGGTGCATGATTCCATAGAACTTGCCTCCTACTGAGAGAAGGAAGACAGGAATTAAGAAAGCAAATGCATGAACAAGGTGACTTTGAACAGTGATAAATGTCATGAGAAGAATGAAAGGGGGTAGAGTGATTATGAGTGAGGCTGGGGTACAAGAAGCTGAGGAAGTCACATTTTAACTAGACCTAAATGATAATAAGGACTAACCAGGCAAAGACTTGGGGAAACGAATTACTAACCGAAAAAAAAAAATACAAAAATGGCTTAAATTTGCTTACAGAAAGAAGGTGGCTGAATGTACACACTCACATACAGAACAAGAATGTTTATGTATGTCTAACTGAATCACTTTGCTGTACACGAGAAATTAACAACACATGATAAATCAACTATACTTCAGTAAAATATTTTTTTTAAAAACTTTTACATAGAAAGAAGGTGGTTGAAGCATAAAGCGTAAGAGGAAGACTGGAGGAGTCAAGATGATGCTGGAACTCCCAGGCTCTGTAGAGGAGGTTGTAACCCCCGGCTACACCTTTATCTCTTTGTACTCTAGAAGTTTACCAAGTCACCACCAGCCTTTTCTCCATTGGACCGAGTAATCCCAGATGCTTTATTTCTTCTTCTAGATCATCATTTCATAATAGTTTTACAGTGACAGTGACTCTCCTCCAAACACTTCTCTATTTTCCAAAGGTTATAGATTCATATGGAGAAAGGACACCAAGAATCAAACAGTTTAATCTCTTCATCTCTCTGTGCTTCTCCTAGATCAAGTTTCCCTAAAAAAAATGGAGGTGGGGGGCACACGAGGTGGGGGGGGGCAGATTCTACCCTATAGTTTAGGAGTCTATTTTGTTAGTTAAGGAAAAATCTGAGAGTCCTGAGAGTCTGGATTATTCTTCCCTAAATCAAATAAATTGTGAAAATAAATGTTTATATTCCTGATTCAGGAGATAAAAATGCAATATTTCATCCATCTTCTGCAATTTCCCTCCAAACTTTAAATTAAAAGAAATATGGATTCCCATGAGGTTGACATAACAATATTTTCAGACCCAAATTCCTTAGCCTGGTATTAGAGATCCCAACACTTATCCTTTCCAGCTTCATCTGTCAGATCCTCCTTGCTCCCACCACCTCTGCTCCAGCCTCAGCCATACCCCGAGGTGGCATACCCCAGCGGAAATGCATACCCCCATTTCCATACCCCAATGGAAATGCAACCTGGCAGGCATTGAGAAGCATCTCCCTACCAGCAAGTAAGGCCAGTATGTCTGGTGTGATGAGTGTTCAGTAACCCATGAGTTTCAGGCTAACTAGGTGACCTACTTAGCATTAGAGCCGGTTAGCAATCTGTGGATTTCCCAGGTGGTGCTAGTGGTAAAGAACCCGCCCGCCGGTGCTGGAGATATGAGAGACGCAGGTTCAATTCCCTGGGACAGGAAGATCCCCTGGGAAAGGGTGCAGAAACCAACTCCAGCATTCTTGCCTGGAGAATCCCATGGACAGAGGAGCCTGGCAGGCTATGGTATACAGGGTCACAAAGACTTGGACATGACTGATGACCCACTGCTTCTTTGTGTAAATAAGTTTTATCATAACACAACCATGCCCAGTCATTTATATATTGTCTATGATACCTTTCTTCGTGTAACAGTAAAGTGAAGTACTTGTAAGAGACCATTACTTTTTAAAAAAATATTTATTTATTCATTTATTTCTTTGGCTGTACCAGCTCTTAGTTGCAGCATGTGGGATCTAGTTTCCTGATCAACCAAACATCAAACCTTGGCCCACTGCATTGGGAACTTGGAGTCTTAGCTACTGGACCACCAGAGAATTCCCCCAGAGATCACTTCGGGTCTTTAAAGATTGAATCTTGGTCTCTGAATCTCCAGGCATTCAGGCAAGTTGTCAACTCCTTCCATATTTTATAAATGCCATTTATATTTATTTAGCGGTAGACTAACTTCTCTGCACTCACAGGAACCCAGACAAGCGTCATCATTTAGGGATTCTGAAACCCATATAACCCAGATAAGGTCCTTCCTCCTTAGACTGGACCTTTCCAATACTGACTTTGGCCAGCATTAGATTTGTGTTCAACACCCTTTTTGAAGGGACTAATTTGAACTCTGGCAGACACAATTCCCAAGTTGACCAGACTGATTTCTCTGAAGATAAAAACTGTGTCTCATTTGCTTTTGTATCATAATATCATCCCTAAGAACTTAGCATGCCGCTGCACACATGAATCATATCCAAGAAAATACCCGAAAGAAATAAAAAGTTTAAGAGGAGGGAAAAAAAGGAAGAGCTTGAATTCACTCTGTACATCCTTCTCTTCTCCAGGGTCTGTCTAAATCTAATGTTTATTTTTGTGAAGGAAAAAACATGGCCAACTCCCAGTTGAAATTCATTGCAAGTTTCTCCTTCCTTATGATGACACTTTTCAATCAAAGAACAGCACCCAACCATCCACTCTCAAGACCCTTGACAGATACAAGAAGTTCCTTTTAATCATTCTTTCTAACAGACTCCTCCCAATTAGCAACTAAGATTTTTCAAATAAAAAGGCTGTAAGTTAAAGGCCTGGGTCACTTCTCTGACCAGAAATAAATACTCCTGGCTTCTTGCCCATATGCTGCTGCTGTTGCATCGTTTCACTCATGTCCGACTCTTTTCATCCTGTGGACCGTAGCCCGCCAGGCTCTTCTGTCCATGGGATTCTCCAGACAAGAATACTGGAGTAGGTTGGCATTTCCTCCTTCAAGAGATTTTCCTGACATAGGGATCAAACCCACATCTCTTACATCTCCTGCACTGGCTGGCAGGTTCTTTACCACTAGCGTCACCTGGGAAGGCTTGGCCACATATCTAGGAGAAAACACTGCTGTCTTCTCCTGGGGAAAACAAGTTTGCTGGGGCACCAGTCCCCTGACTTTTGCAACACCCCCAGAATCAAGCCCTTCCACTGTTTTTCTGTTTCTCTACAATGCATGCTCACACACTAACTTCTCACCTTCTCTTTGGTTTGAAGGCTCTTGATGAATTATTTCCAGGGCCTCACTCATTTGTCTTATGCTTCCTTCCCAGCTGGATTTATTTATTTGTTTAGATTCCCCTCCATCCCAACTCACCATCATCTGCAGAGCCAGGGGTGGGGGCAGGGAGATGGTCTGAAAGCTCTCCACCCCACAACCCCATGCCGTGTAAAGTCAGGCACCAGCCTGCAACTTGGCCCTTCACATCAGATACAAGAGACAACTGACACTCAGCATCAAACATTCAGTTATCAAAGGGCCCGCAAGAGGGGAGGAAACGTGGCATTGATGAATGACTGCAGCAGCACAGTATTATTCGAATAAGTCAGCAAGCTCTCCATAGGCCTGCACCGGCAAGCCACAGCAAAGAGCCAGTCTGCTTCTGATGACTTCAAAAATGATTCTGCTTATCAACAGAACCCTGAGCACACCGGAATATCAATCACAGCCTTAACCTAGAGACCTGGCTAAGAGGTAGACCCTCTACGTCTAGTACTACCAATAGCAAGGTGGGTGATTATTATGATAGATAATGCAAAAAGTCCCTTTCTCTCTAGGTAGATATGTAGGTGGAAGAGAAGGGAGGGAGGAGGATGGAATGATGGATGGCTAGACAGATGAACAGATAGATACAGGTGAGCTAGATAGACAGATATAGATAGGTAGGTAGATAGATGTGAGATATATAAATTGACATATAGATGATAGACAGGTCGATAGATAAATATATAGATAGATAAAGGTGAATTACATTGAACTACAGATAGAGATGATAGGTAGGTAGGTAGGTCAATAGATACACATGATACAGGTAAATAGATATATACATAATAGAAAGGTAGATAGATGATAGATATATCAATAAATATAGATGATAGATATATAGGTGGGTAGATAAATAGATATGCAATTGATAGATAGACATATAGATGATAAATGAGTAGATGATAGATGATAAATAGATAGACAGACAGATTTTTAAACTCAGACTTCATCTCCAGGAATGTCATAAAAGCTAGTGCGTACTTTTCAGTCTTATTTCCCAGGTGTCAAAATTAAGGAACTGTAACTTGAAGGGACTTGTTCACGGACACCAACAGAAATGGAGATATAATTATAACTCATAGATGAATTATCATTTTTCTAGAGCAGTAGTTCTCAACCACAAGGTGATTTCTGTTCCCCCGCACCCCCATCCCCAGAGATATGTGGCAAGTCCTAGAGACAGTTTTGGGCTTCTCGAGTGACTCGAGAATACAGGGGACTCAGGTTTGATCTCTGGGTCAGGAAGATCCCCTGGAGAAGGAAATGGCAATTCATTCCAATGTTCTTGCCTGGAGAAGTCCATGGAGAGAGGAGCTCTGCAGGCCACAGCCCATGGGGTCGCCAAGAGTCAGACACGACCTAGTGACTAGACAACAACAAGACACAGTTTTGTTCATGACTGAGGGGTCAAAGCGGTGGGTGTCACCAGCGCCTTGGGCAGTGAGGTCAGGGATCCTACTAACATCCTACAATGCACAAGGCAAGCCACCACAACTAAGAATTATCTGGTCGAATGCCAATAGTGCCAATGTTCAGAAAGCCTTTTCTAGAAATGCAGTCAGCAAACTGTGCCCCACCGTCCCTATTGTTTACACATTTGTCTACGGCTGCTTTTGTGCTACAACAGCGAAGCTGAGTCATTGTGACAGAGGCTGAAAGGTCCACGAAGCCTACAGCAATGATCATTTGACCTCCCCTAGAAAGTTTGCTGACCTCCACTCTATAGCACAGGTTATCAGTGACGGAGACCAAAAGGCACCACTTTCTGCTGGTTAGGATGATCACAATACAACCCAAGGGAACACAGCTCACATCAACTCAAAGGTAAGTGGAGTTGCACAACACAGTGGTCCTGTGTGTATAGAGTGAGTAGAAAAGGCTAACTTACAAAGGTACTGAAGATCTACCAGAAAAAGTTTCCATGGTCTCTTTGCCTGAACTTATTGCCTGAACTTATTTGCCTGAACTTATTGCCTGAACATTCACACTTATTAAATACACCAACCAGGAGTGTCTACCTGAGGCTCATCCTGATGGAATACTAGTGCCTAATAACAGAGAGCTTCTGATGTGGCAATAAGGCTGTATAGGACCTACCAAGATGAAAATGACAACAGTAGCCGTCACTAACTCAGCATCAGTACCTGCCGGGCCCTGGAGTGGAAGCACAATGTGAAGGTCGCTCATCCAGACCAGAACACTGGAGTGGGTAGCCATTCCCCTTTCCAGGGGATCTTCCCAACCCCAGGACTGACTCAGGTCTCCTGCATTGCAGGCAGATTCTTTACCAGCTGAGCCACCAGGGAAGCCCAAGAATACTGGAGTGGGCAGCCTATCCCTTCTCCAGGAGATCTTCCTGACCCAGGAATTGAACCGGGGTCTCCTGCATCGCAGGCAGATTCTTCACCAGCTGAGCTACCAGGGAAGCACAAAAGTATGTCCTTACAATTTACTGTGGGTTCAGCTGAACATAGAAAAGGGCATTTTCCTTTGATAATTGAGAATTGATCATTTGAATCAAGGGCAAGTGTACCTACTTCCTCTTTCACATCTTCAGAATCTGAGTCTTTGTCCTCTTCTTCCTCACCATCATCTTCATAATCTTCTAAGTGGGGAAACAAAACAGAGGTGGGTTGGGATTCTTAGAACACAATGGTTAGTACTTTTTCTCACAACTAGGAGGCTATTATTAAGTGCACAAGACCTCAATTATTGCATGTGTAATTTGTGCAAATATAGGCACACAAGAGCACTATCTCATGAAGTCTAAAGTGCTGCCTCATGCTGAATGCAAAATGATTGCAGAATAAAATGACACATGGCTTCCCAGATGGCTCAAGCAGTAAAGTATATGCCTGCAATGCAGGAGACGCAGGTTCAGTCCCTGAGTTGGGAAGATCCCCTGGAGGAGGAAATGGCAACCCACTCCAGTATTCTTGCCTGGAGAATCCCAAGGAAAAAGGAGCTTTGCAGGCTATAGTTCATGGGGTCACAAAGATTTGGACAGGACTGAGCAACTTAGCAGGCACGTGGACCATTCTGGCTTCCTCCACCGATATAGAAGTAGTTATGCAACTCACATTGCCAGAGTTTAGTGATCACATACATGTCAAAGCTGCGGTAATGTCGACAGCACTTTGATTGACTCCCTAATTTTAGTATGAAGGAACTTATTTAAAACAAAAGTCCAAAGAAAGCATCCAGTGTCATTGCAACAAGATGATGCCTACAGAAAATCTGTTCCCTGAAAAAAGGACAAAGTTGAAAAGCACTAGAATCCTCTGACAACAAAATCTTCTTGGACAATGGATAATCACACTGTCAAGTATTCTAACATGACTACTGTGGGGTGAAAGTGAAAGTGAAGTCGTGTCCGACTCTTAGCGACCCCATGGACTGCAGCCTACCAGGCTCCTCCGTCCATGGGATTTTCCAGGCAAGAATACTGGAGTGGGGTGCCATTGCCTTCTCCTGTACTGTGGGGGTAGTAAACAGCAAAAGTTTAATTTCAATTCTATCCTTAAGGCAAATTCATTCTAGAACCAGTCTGTACATTTGAGGGACTCCATCATGGGACTGGAAATAGATTTTTTTTTTTTTAATCAGGTGAGATGACCATACAGTCATTCCATCAGTTCAGTTCAGTTTCTCAGTCATGTCCGACTCTTTGAGACCCCATGAACTGCAGCACGCCAAGCTTCCCTGTTCATCACCAACTCCTGGAGCTTACTCAAACTCATGTCCATCGAGTCAGTGATGCAAACTGGCAACAGTTAATAATAAAGGACAAAATTAATGAGCTTGGTGTTACGAAAAATTTGCCTTTTCATTCATCTGTCTAATTAGCTTATTAGATAATCATGGTTAATCTGTAAAAAAAAAAAAACTGATTCTACTTTCATCCACAGGCCTCTGAAATATTATCCAAATGCAAAAATTCATCATAAAGCTTATAGCTATGAGCAAAATGAGTACAGAATAACTACCCACACATTGTGTACATGCTTAGTCACTCAGTTGTGTCTGACTCTTTGTGACCTCATGAACTGCAGCCTGCCAGACTCCTCTGTCCATGGGATTCTCCAGGCAAGAATACTGGAGTGGGTTGCCATTTCCTCCTCCAGAGGATCTTCCCAACCCAGGGATCATACCTGCATCTCCTGCATTGGCAGGTGGACTCTTTTCCACTGAGCCACAGGAAGATCTGTATATCCACATATTTACCTTCAGTTAGAACACACGGAGTTTCAGAGGTGATGATCCCAGGAACTGGAAAAGAATAAGCGCTGCTGGTTGTTACCAAGGGAAGTGGACTCTTAGGGTAGCATTGTCTCAGGATCTGAAGAACAATGGAGATGACAGGCTCCAGACTTTGGTCATCCAGGCAGTTCTAAACAAAGAGAATATCCTATCAGACACCACCATCTTCTGCAGAGCCCCTTTGTTATAATGGTATTTTAGGTAATGAACTACACATAGCCTAAATGCACAGTAAATATCTTTAAGGTAGACCAGCTAATCTGAACATTCTAATGTAGCATTTTGTCTAATGTAGAATCTGCTTTGGTCCAGTCTATCATCTACATTTTTATTTCTCTTTTACAGCTCATATATTACTGGGGTGAATTTAATTTGAAAATAGACTTGAAAGATTTTCAAGGGAGGTTGCACCTGAGGTAAGATATTGTCTAGAAGAGCTGATGGAAGGAAAGGAAATGACATCTTCCTTCAACCATCCATGTGTCACTGTGAATTATCCCCTAAATTAGAGAGTGAGCAGCTGAACTGATAGAAGTTTTATTGTTCTCTTTCAGCTATTATCTGAGGGGAAAATATCAAGGAAGATGTAAAATATGAAATCAGAAGAAAGATTAAGAGAATCCCAAGCACCTGACTTAAATAGCATGCTTCTTCTCAAAGCCCACAGTGTCGATCCCTCTTGGTAGCTACACAAAGCAAAGAAAATTTGAGTTTGCAAGAGGTAACATTTTGATACTGATGGAACATGACAAGATCCTGCTTTTCAGGCACTGTGGAAAATGTAAGAACAAGTATACTAAACTGAGAGAGAGAAAGGGAGTTGGGAGTGGTCAGGATCTCTTTGGCAAAAGCATGACGACTTTCTTCAGTCTCTTAGTAAACATTTTGTCTCCCGATTTGGTACAGAGAGTTGATTAATGAAAGCCTCCAGTGTGACATTCTTAAAGGGCCCCTAGTAAGCTCTGAGGCCAATAAGTCATAGCAGGAGATATGGAAGATGCTTTAGAACATGCCACAGGGCAGAGACTGTCTACAGTGATGCCCTGCATGGTACCTTCAGGCCCACATTATAGGAAGCCCCACAGGAAAGAACATGAAGGGAAAAAAGTTAATAAAATTTAAGCCATGAATTTAAGCTACCCAAATGACTTCAGAGTAAAATAAAAGTAAGCCAACTTTCAAAACATAAAGCTCTTACTACAATCAAGAATGACTGGGACTTCCCTAGTGGTCCAGTGGGTAAGACTTCACCTTCCAATGCAGGAGATGTGAGTTCAGTCCCTGGTCAGAGAGCTAAGATCGCACATGCTTTGCAATCAAAAAACCAAAACATAAAAGCAACAAAATCAATATTGTAACAAACTCAATAAAGACTTTAAAATTGGTCCACATCAAAAAGAGAAAAGAATGCTATCTCTCTTTAGTGTGCTCAAGTAATACCAATCAGGTAACCTGAACCAACAGCAGGAAACACTTTCCATGGAAAATAAATTAGTTGAGGCTATTTCACCACCAAAAGTAAGACTTAGTTAGTCATGTCTGACTCTTTGTGACTGCAGCCCACCAGGCTCCTCTGTCCATGGAATTCTCCAGGCCAGAATACTGGAGTGGGTAGCCTTTCCCTTCTCCAGGGGATCTTCCCAACCCAGGGATCGATGCCAGGTCTCCTGCATTGCAGGTGGATCCTTTACCATCTGAGTTACCCAAGAAGCCCACTTCATCACTGGGACTGCTCAAGGAGTTTCAAGTGCTTGGTGAAAAGTATGAGGATTGGAAAAAGAGGGAACTGAATGTGGACGATAAAGAGAGGTGAGTGAGGTGGATGACTGATCAGAGGTAACGCTCCGAGTTACAACTTTAGGAGATATGGAGCCAAGTCCAGGCCAGGCAACTTGCTCAAACCTGCCAGTACTCTGGAAGCCAGGTCTGTCTATGACGGTCACTGGTATCACTGCTGATGATGGAAACAGTGTTTTAGTTGGTGTGGGAGGGTGCAGGTGAAAAGCAAGTGAAAGGATGGAGTCAAGTCCAAGTGTCCTGTTGGATTACGCCATGCCATGAACTGACTTTGGGTGATGATGTCTACAGAAACCTAGACATTAAGGATAATGTTATATTTGGTGTCTGCTCTACTCTGGAGAAAACATTTATGAATTTGAAGGTGATCCTTGGACTGATACTATGTATAAGATAGACAACTAACAGAGAATCTACTGTGAAGCTAAGGAAGCTCTACTCTGTGCTCCAGGTGACCTAAATGAGAAGGAAACCAGAAGAGAAGGGCTGTATGTGAGTGTGTGGCTGACTCACTTGCTGCACAGAAGAAAGGAACACAAGACTGCAAAGGAATATGTGCATGAGTGCTCAGTTGTGTCCACTCTTTGCGACCTCAGGGACTGTAACCAGCCAGGCTCCCCCATCCATGGTATTTTCCGGGCAAGAACCCTGGAGTGGGTTACCATTTCCTACTCCAAATGCAACCACACTCCAATAAAAATTAATTAAAAAAATAAAGATGATCCTTGAGTCCAAGTTATTATAATAAGATGGCAACCCACTCCAATATTCTTGCCTGGAGAATCCCAGGGACAGAGAGCCTGGGGGCTGCCGTCTATGGGGTCGAACAGAATCAGACATGACTGAAGCGACTTAGCAGCAGCAGCAGCAGATCCTTCGCCAACATTTTCCTAGTCTTAATGCATCATGACCAAGACCCAGGTGAGGCAAGAAAGGGCTCAGGACACAAAATTTAAGTGGGCATGCACCCTTTGGCTCCTTCAAATGCAGGGTAGGTGCTTGTGTTGTGTACAATCAGATGATAAGACTCCAAGATATAGGATCTCTGTGGACAAATATCTCAGAATTGGGGCAAAGGTGACATCTATAGGCTCACTCTTCCCATAACTCCGAATCATCCACCTGCTACTTGAAAAAGATGATGAAATACAAGAATTCTTAAAATATTCAACTCACGTTTAATATCATTGAGTCAGCTGTGGGATGATAAAGATCCTACTCTCATAATATGTAAGTGAAATAGCGTATAGCACACAGCTCAGATCAGAGCAAGGCCACCTGAATTCAAATCCTTGACTGCACCTCAATGTTCACTGCAGCACTGTTTACAATAGCCAAGACATGGAGGTAACCTAAATGCCCATCGACAGAGGAATGGATAAAGAAGATGTGGTGCATGTACACAATGGAGTACTTCTCAGCCATAAAAAGAATGAAATAATGCCACTTGCAGCCACATGGATGGACCTAGAGAGTACCATACTGAGTGAAGTAAGTCAGAGAAGGAGAAATATTGTATGACATCCCTTACATGGGGAATCTAAAAAGAAATGATCAAATGAACTTATTTACCAAACAGAAAGAGGCTCACAGACTTAGAGAATGAACTTACAGTGGCCGGGGGCGGGGAGTGGGGAAGGCATAGCTAGAGAGTTTGGGAAGACCATGTACTCACTGCTATATTCAAAATGGATCACCAACAAGGATCTATTGTTGTTCACAGGGAACTCTGTTCAATGTTATGTGCCAACCTGGATGGGACAGGAATTTGGGAGGGAATGGATACATGTATATGTATGGCTGAGTCCCTTTGCTATTCACCTAAAACTACCACAACTTCGTTAACCGGCTATACCCTAACATAAAATAAAAAGTTAAATGTTGAAAAAAAAAAAAAACAAATCCTGGGCTGATGATGGCTAACTGTGCAACCTGGAATCCTGGTAAGTTACTACATACAAATTCTCTTTACAGCTTCCTTATCTCTAAAGAGGAGATACTTTCAGTACCTCTCTCATAAGACTGTGTCTGAATTAAATGAGTTATACGTAAGATGAGTGCCTAATAGTAAACACTCGGTAAGTGAGCTAGGAGGATGCCAGGAGGCATCATTAGGATCATAAAATCTCATAAGAATCTGAAAAGATCTTAGGAGACCACTGCTAACTCACGGCGGAGTCCTAGAAACAATCCTCACAATAACAAAATGAGATGTTCTAGTGGAAGAGGCGCTCAAGGAAGAAACGGTCCTGGGTTTAAGCTCCAGATCTGCTTCTCACTGGGCTTCCATGGCGGCTCAGTGGTAATGAACGCGCCTGCAATGCCGGAGGCCCAGGTTCGATCCCTGGGTTGGGAAGATGCCCTGGAGAAGGAGACGGCAACCCACTCCAGTATTCTTGCCTGTTGGAAATCCCATGGACAGAGGAGCCTGGTGTGCTATAGTTCATGGGGTCACAAGCAGACTTAGTGACTAAACAGCAACTGCTTCTCACCAGCCAAAGCCATCAGCATCTCCTGCCTCGACGCTCATGGTCTGACTTCTCCGCTTCCCTCCTAACTCCTCCTCCTCCCAAGCCTTGGGATACTCCTCTGCAGTGGCAGCCAGCATGATCCTTGACAAGTTGAAATCAGTTTGAAAGGAAGTAGAGTTTCAGTTTTGCAGCATGAAATGAGCTTTAGAAATTGATTATACAAGAGTGTAAGGTACTCAACACTACTGGACTATACACTGAAAACTGGTTAAGATGGTCAACTTCATGTTAAATGACTTTTACCACAATTAATTTTTTTTTAATTTTTTAAAAATACTTATTTATTTTTATTTATTTGGTTCTTTGTTGAGACATGTGGGGTCTAGTTCCCTGACCAGGGATCGAACCCAGACCCTCTGCATTAGGAGCTTGGAGTCAGCCACCAGACCAACATGGAAGTCCCTAATTTAAAAAAAAAAAAATTTTTTTTAAGCATAAATCCTATTAAGTCACTCCCCTGCTTCACATCTGAGAGAAATGAAATCTGAATTCCTTTCCATGGTCTAGAAGGCTCTACATGATCTGGTCTTCCCAAACTCTCCAAATCTGTCTTTTCCCCTTCTCTGTACCTGCTTAAAATCTGATGGAAATAATACGTATTTTTATTTTTAATGTATTTAATTTATATTTAATGTATTTAATCTGATGGAATAAGTTGTATTTTTTATCATGGTTCAGGGTGCTCCAGACACTCTGGTCCTGCCTATGTCTCCAACTTCACCTCACTTCTTTCCTCTCTTCCTCCCCATGCTTCTGCCCTACCCACAACCTCAGCACCTGAGGGACGGCCCATTCGCCTTTTTTAATCCTCACTCTGGAACCCTCATGGTCAGACCTTCACTTTCTCGTCATTCAGATTTCAGGCTCTGAGGATTGCTCTTTCACACCAGGCTTAGAGTGGTCCCTCTCCTTCCTCCCTCTCTAGAAACTTTTCAAATATAATTGGCAAATTCTAAAGCCCAGAAGCTTCAATTCAGGCTTGTCTTACATAGAAAAACCTTTGGGTTAGGACTTTCTGGCTCATCCTTGCCTAGGTCTTTCCTTGCCTGACTCTCCAAAATGTCTTAGTGGTTTCTCAAGTTGGACACTGCATTCCTATCCCCTCTGTACCTCCTGGCTGACTCCCTTGCACTTTCACACACAAACCAAGTTTCTCAAGGTGTTCTGGCCTGACTCAAATGTCAATGACTTCCTTCTCAAAGCCTTCTCTGGTCAGCCAAGACCAAACGGAACTCTCCTTCCTCTGCAGAGCTTGGCCATTTCCACTCTGGCATCCCACCTGCTACCTTTACACTTCCAATTAATTTTACTGGAGTATAGTTGCTTTACAATATTATGTTAGTTTCTGCCGTATAGTAAAGTGTATCAGCCATACATACATATTGCTGTTTAGTCGCTAAATTGTGTCCAATTCTTCTGCGACCCTGTGGACTGTAGCCTGCCAGGCTCCTCTGATCATGTAATTTCCCAAGCAAGAATACTGGAGTGGCATTATTAGAGAAATGCAAATCAAAACCACAATGAGGTACCATTACACACCAGTCAGGATGGCTGCTATCCAAAAGTCTACAAGCAATAAATGCTGGAGAGGGTGTGGAGAAAAGGGAACCCTCTTACACTGTTGGTGGGAATGCAAACTAGTACAGCCACTATGGAAAACAGTGTGGAGATTCCTTAAAAAACTGGAAATAGAACTGCCATATGACCCAGCAATACCACTTCTGGGCATACACACTGAGGAAACCAGATCTGAAAGAGACACATGCACCCCAATGTTCATCGCAGCACTGTTTATAATAGCCAGGACATGGAAGCAACCTAGATGCCCATCAGCAGATGAATGGATAAGGAAGCTGGGGTACATATACACCATGGAATTTTACTCAGCCGTCAAAAGGAATTCATTTGAACCAGTCCTAATGAGATGGATGAAACTGGAGCCCCTTATACAGAGTGAAGTAAGCCAGAAAGATAAAGAACATTACAGCATACTAACACATATATATGGAATTTAGAAAGATGGTAACGATAACCCTATATGCAAAACAGAAAAAGAGACACAGAAATACAGAACAGACTTTTGAACTCTGTGGGAGAAGGTGAGGGTGGGATGTTTCAAAAGAACAGCATGTATACTATCTATGGTGAAACAGATCACCAGCCCAGGTGGGATGCATGAGACAAGTGCTCCCGGCCTGGTGCACTGGGAAGACCCAGAGGAATCGGGTGGAGAGGGAGGTGGGAGGGGGGATCGGGATGGGGAATAAGTGTAAATCTATGGCTGATTCATATCAATGTATGACAAAACCCACTGAAATGTTGTGAAGTAATTAGCCTCCAACTAATAAAAAAATTAAAAAAAAAAAAAAAGAATACTGGAGTGGGTTGCCATTTTCTTCTCCAGGGGATCTTCCCGACCTAGGGATCAAACCTATATCTCCTGCATTGCAGATGTATTTTTTACCATTGAGCCACCGGGAAAGCCCCACATATACATGTATCTCTTCATTTTCTCTGTCTTCCTGCCCATTCATATCACGACAGTGTGTTAAGCAGATTTCCCTGTGCTATACAGTAGGTTCTCAGCAGTTATCTATTTTAAACACAGTAGTGTATATATGTGAATCCCAGTCTCCCAGTTCATCCGAGCCCTGCTTTCCCCTCTTGGAATTCATATATTTGTTCTCTGCGTCTGTTTCTCTATTTCTGCTTCACAAATAAGTTCATCTATAGTATTTTTTTGGCTTTCCAGATGGTGCAGTGGTAAAGATTCCACCTGCCAAGGAGGAGACCCAGTTCGATCCCTGGATCAAGAAGATGCCATGGAGTAAGAAATGGCAACTAGATCCATTATTCTTGCCTGGAAAATGCTATGGACAGAGGAGACTGGCAGCAACATTCCATGTGGTCACAAAGAGCTGGACATGAATGAGCGACTAAGGACACACACATGTAACATTTTTTTTCTAGATTCCACATGTATGTGTTAATGCACGGTATTTGTTTTTCCCTTTCTGACTTACTTCACTCTGGATGACAATTCTAGGTCCATCCTTGTCTCTGCAAATGAACAATTTCATTCCTTTTCATGGCTGAGTAAAGCAGAGACATTACTCTGTCAACACAGGTCCATATAGTCAAGATTATGGTCTGCCCAGTGGTCATGTATGGCTGTGAGAGCTGGACGGTAAAGAAGGCAGAACACCAAAGAACAGATGCCTTCGAACTGTGCTGCTGGAGAAGACTCCTGAAAGTCCCTTGGACATCAGGGAGATCAAACCAGTCAATGGTAAGGAAGATCAACCCTGAATATTCACTGGAAGGACTAATGCTGAAGCTTAAGCTCCAGTATTTCAGTCATCTGATGCGAACAGACAACTCATTGGAAAAGTCCCTGATGCTGGGAAAGATTGAGGGCCAAAGGAGAAGAGAGCCTCAGAGGATGAGATGGCTGGATGGCATCACGTATGCAATGAACATAAACTCGGGCGATCTCCAGGAGATGGTGAGGGACAGGGAGGCCCAGCGTGCTAGAGTCCAGGGAGGAGCAAACAGTCGGACATGACTTGGCAACTAAACAACAATATTCCATTGTAAATATGTAACACATCTTCTTTATCCATTTCTCTCTTGATGGACATTTAGGTTGCTTCCATGTCCTGGCTACTGTAAATAGTGCTGCAATTTTTTAAAAGGCTATCATGGCTTACTCTTATGGTTCTCAAAGTAAGGGTCCCAGACCAGCAGCTTTAACATCACCTGAATACTTACGAGAAATGCAGAATCTTGTACCTCAACTCAGATCTAATGAGAAACTCTGTGAGTGGAGTCCAGTTATCTGCATATAAATGAGCACTCTGGGTGATTATGACATATGATTAAGTTTCCAAACAACCAATCGTAGCAATGTTTTAGGTCTCAGAAGCTGTTCTGGCTCCAAAGAGTGAGTGGCCCCTTTATCTGATTATCTCATACAAATTTATTCCATCTGCAATTATCCATTTCTCCAAATTGGTAACTATCTCAAACTATTTCAGGGCATCCTAGTAGGGGTTCTGTTTTAACCTTACATCCAAATGGTCAGCATTCTTTCTCCTTTCTTGTGCAAAGTGCCAGCAAGATCCCGTTATGTTACACACAGCCTCCCTGCATTATGGACAATGTGAACCTCTGAACATTTAAAGGATGCTCAGAGAATCTGTGCAAGGATTCAGGACCCAGGAAACAAAGAGGTGGGGTTATTGAGAGAGAAACATGGCAGGTAGTGACCTCAGCAGCCACGTGAAGAACACTGTGATGGGCAGGAACCGTGGGAAGGACTCAAAAACAGTTCTTTCTCAGCCACTTTCACGCCTGGTAGACTTGTAATGACACCACAAACACCAATAAAAATGGTACAGGACAGCAGTTCTCCAAGTGTGATCCCCAGTCCAGAAGCAGCAGCTCTCACTTAGAAACTTGTTAAATAGGCTCCATCCCAGATCTACTGAATCAGAAGCTCCAAGGACGGGGACCTTGCCACCATATAGCGGCTTTGATCACACTCAACTTGGAGAACCTCTGGTGCATTTTACAGAAGCTTGGACTCTTGAGTAAGACCATCATATATACACTAACATGCGCAAAACAGCTAGCTAGTGGGAAGTTACTGTATAGCTCAGGGAGTTCATCTCAGTCTCTGTGATGACCTAGAGGGGTGGGATGGGATGGGAAGGGTGGGAGGGAAGCTCAAGAGGGAGGGGAAAACTAACATAACATTGTACAGCAATTATAATCCAATTTAAAAAATCATCAATTTCAAATCCTTTAGGTAGGTAGTGTTAGTTGCTCAGTCATGTCTGAGTCTTTACGATCCCATGGACTGCAGCCCATCAGGCTCCTCTGTCCATGGAATTTTCCAGGCAAGAATACTGGAGTGGGTTAACATTCTTTTCTCCGGGGGATCTTCCCGCCCCAGGGATCAAACGTGGGTCTCCCTCATTGCAGGCAGATTCTTTACTATCTGAGCCACCAAATCCTTTAAAAATATTGAAATCAGAAAGTCTGCATAAGCTGCTATGCCAGTCTTGGGCTAGAGTAAGCATTCAACACAAATTTCCTCCCCCCTGCCTTTTCCATCTCTTCCTTCATTTTCTTCTTCTTCCTCTTCTTCTCCTGCATTTTCAGTGTTATCACCATCAGCTGCAGCCGCAGCAGCATAATATGCAATAGTGGCCAAACTGACATCCCCATATCCAAGGTTTCCACGTTGGCCGTCCTGCAGTTCCCGTGCCTTCTCTGGCAGGAGAGGGGAGAGGATAGATGTGAAGCCCCAACTCCAGCACAGCTGCAAAAGCATCTGTGCTCAGAGCCCACAGTCCAGGTGCTAGGAGGTTCTGCAGGCAAGAGAAACCTGGCCACCAAGTGCAGAGTCTGCCTCCCTCACATTCTGCTTCCAGTCCCAACAGTAATTGGAGGCTGGGAACTTGTTGTAAATTTGCTTAATTGGGCGGTTGAGATCTTTATCGACCTGCTGAGGAACTGCTTCTAGAAGCCTGCTCCTAGGCTCACAGCCGCTTTTATGCCTGGGCTTCACTTCGCATCTTCTCCACCCTCTCCGTGTCAAAGACCTGCACCTCTGGGATCAACATCTTCTCTCTTTTCTGCTCTTCTGCTATTTTTAAAAACAACAGATATGAGAAACAGTCAAAAATACAGAGGGAAGGGGCAGAGCTGCTGGCTGCAACACCCGAGCCGGAGTAGGGGGCTGTGAGAGATCAGCAAAGCAGCAGGCAGTTTCACAAGCACTGGGAGAAATTCGAGATTTGAAGAACAGAAAGTATGGTGCAACTTGGAAAAATTCAGAGCATTTCCTCATCCAGAGGGACAGAATGGAAAAGGTAGCTATTTCATGACCGAGAAGCTCTGAAAACTGTAATGATGGAGAGAAACCCAGAGGTGATAGCAGACAGAAAATCAGATATTGGCTTGCAGCACAATATTATGTTATTGTTTAGAGGCAAAAAAGCTTTTAAAAAATGGTTAGAGTCTATAGATACCATGGTTAGAAAACGGCATTCTGGTTGACTGCTTCATTACCCCAGATGTACTCAGGTGGAGAGAAATTGGAAGGTGTCCAGAGAGAAGCAATGAGACCAATGAAGGGAGTGCAGAGACTAATATGAAGACATTAAGCATTGTTTAGGCTTCCCTGGAAGCTTAGCTGGTAAAGAATCTGCCTGCAACACAGGAGACCCCGCTTTGATTCCTGGGTTGGGAAGATCCGCTGGAGAAGGGAACAGCTACCCAATCCAGTATCCGTGGGGGTCCCTGGTGGCTCAGCTGGTAAAGAATCTGCCTGCAGTGCTGGAGGCCTGGGTTTGATCCCTGAATTGGGAAGATTCCCTGGAGAAGGGAACAGCTACCCACTCCAGCATTCTGGCCTAGAGCAATTCCATGGACCGTATAGTCCATGGGGTTGCAAAGAATTTGACACCACTGAGTGACTTTTATTTTCACTTTTCAAGCATTGTTTAGTCGCTAAGTTGTGTCAGACTCTTTTTTGACACCATGGACTGTGGCCTGCCAGACTCCTCTGCCCATGAAATTTCCCAGGCAAAATACTGGAGCAGGTTGCCATTTCCTCCTCCAGGGAATCATCCAGATACAGGGATCGAACCCCATTTCTCCTGCATTGGCAGACAGACTCTTAACCACTGAGTCACCAGGGAAGTCCAAATAAGAAGACAGAAAGGAACATAATGTGTGTGAAACATGGCTGCTTTGGCCCCAACAGAGGGTGGGTGAACAGATGATGGGTGCTTGGGAGACCCTCACATAATCCATGGAGAACACATAGGCAGCCTTGCATGATGGTCCCTGCATGTGTGTTAGCCACTCAGTCCAGTCCGACTCTTTGTGACCCATGGACTGCAGGCCACCACGGTCCTCTGTCCATGGGATTCTCCAGGCAAGAATATTGGAGTGGGTTGACAGTCCCTTCTCAAGGGGCTCTTCCCAACCCAGGGATCAAACCCAGGTCTCCTGCATTGCAGGCAGATTCTTTACCATCTGAGTCACCAGGGAAACCCACGATGGTGCTTACATTAGCCCTAATCGTGTGAAATTAAGGAATGTGTTATTTGGTTGAAATCCAGGAAACCCTCGACACATATTCCACTGGGGCACAGATCAGTGACAGCTTTTGTAGGTGCTACTCCCTTTGCTTGGGATGCTGTTCCTCTTAAACTTGGCATGACCGGCTCCCTCAATAACTCAAGTCTCAGCCTAGGTGTCACCGACTCAAAGACCTGACCTCTCCAAGAGAAGACCTTCTCTCTGCCCATGCAGGAGTCACTGTGGACCTCTGCCCTTCCTCTATTGATCCCACAGAGCAATATGAAATTATCTTCCAGACTGAATTATTTGCTTCCTTAGTGTCTGACTCTTTGCTGGAACATTTGCCCCCAAAGGTCAGGGATCTTGTCTACCACATCCACCGTGAGGTCCCAATAACTAATCACTATTCCAATAAACACTCACGCTCATAAAGCAGTGAAGTCATGGCAAGTACCCTGCTAAACGAGATGTGTCTATGTTAATTTATCCAGGCCATGTAGAAAACCTAGATTTTATCACTTTCATTTTTATTTTTTTAAGAGGAAGAAGGCTGAAACCCAGAGAGACTGAGTCACTGCACAGCAGTAGGCGCAAGATCTGAGATCTAAAGCCAGGTTCTTTAGCTTTAAAATCAGCACTAATGCATGCATGTGGAATCTAGAAAAATGGTACAGATGAACCTATTTGCAGGGCAGGAATAGAGATGGAGATGTAGAGAACAGATGTGCAGACATGGGGATGAATCGGGAGATTAGGACTGAAGTATGTGCTCTGCCATGCGTAGATTGCTGGAGAGAATCTGCTGAATAGCACAGGGAGCTGGGCTCGGTGCTCTGTAATAACCTAGATGAATGGAATGTGGGGATGAGAGGGAGGCTCAGGAGGAAGGGGACATATGTACACACATGGCTGATTCACTTCGTCGTGCAGCAGAAACTAACACTGTAAAGCAACTGTACCCCAATAACAAAAAAGCAACGCTCGGATCCCAGCACTCAGTGTGGACCCCCTGTGCGTGCGTGCTCAGTCACTTACATCGTGTCCAATTCTGTGCGAGCCTATGGACTGTAACCTGTTGGGCTCCTCTGTCCATGGGATTCTCCAGGCAAGAATACTGAAATGGGTTGCCACACCCTCTGCCAGGGGATCTTCCCGACCCAGGTGTACCCAACAAATATGTATTAAATAAGTGAGTCATGTTTCGAGAGAACAGCATCGAAAAATGTGTATTATCTATGGTGAAACAGATCACCAGCCCAGGTGGGATGCATGAGACAAGTGCTCGGGCCTGGTGCACTGGGAAGACCCAGAGGGGTCGGGTAGAGAGAGAGCTGGGAGGGGGGATCGGGATGGGGAATACATGTAAATCCATGGCTGATTCATGTCAATGTATGACAAAACCCACTACAATATTGTAAAGTAATTAGCCTCCAACTAATAAAAATAAATGAAAAATAAATAAATAAATATTTATTATATAAATAATTATATATTATATAATAATTATTAAATAAGTGAGTCAATCAATACACGAGTGAGTGAAGGAATGAGGATTTGAGTCCAGAATATCTGCCCAGAGCAAGAAGCAAGAAACATACTGAGACTTCCCAGCTCTGGGAAGGGTGAGTCCTAAATGACATCCTTCAGATGCCATCCTTCAGAGGCAGTCCCCGTGCAGATTACCTGTATGGTGCTGAAAAGGATCTCCATGCCCTGAGCTGCCAGGAAGGCCTCCCTGCCCGACCGGAGCTTGGCAATACGCTTGAGGCAGAGCAGAAGCGCCCAGCGGATCAGAACGAAGGAATTGGCCGTGTCGTGGCTGTGCCAATCCTGATGCAGCCTGAGCAAACTGGGGACGTAGCTTCTGTTCACTGCCCTGCGGCTGTTAGACTCTGAAACCAACGGGAAAAGGCAACATCAGTCAAAGGCTCTCCTGGGCACACCCCCTGAGGATGCCCCAGTGCGCGTGCATGCTAAATCCTCTTAGTTATGTCAGACTCTTTACAATCCCATGGACTATAGCTCACCAGGCTCCTCTGTCCATGGGATTCTCCAGGCAAGAATATTGGCGTGAGTTGCCGTGTCCTCCTCTAAGAGATCGTCCCCTCCCAGAAAATACTAATTAAACATAAAAGGATGGCACTAATTTCCAGTGTAGAAACTGGTATCCAGTGGCAGACATCAGCTTAATCAAGTGACCAGGGCCAACAACATCAAACAAGATGTCCTGAGAAAGACACAGCATCACTTGAGTTTTACTACTATGGTATTCCTGAACCAAAATGTGTAACCTGAACATAACCATGAGGAAAATCAGCAAACCCAAAATGGGGGATATGCTGTACATATCTGATCTACACTTTTCAAAAATGTCAAAGTAGTAAAAGGCCAAAAAAAAAAGACCAAGGAATTCAGCTAACAAAGACCAAAAAGTCATGACACAGGGATATATGTATACATGTAGCAGAATAAAACTCAATATTCAGAAAACTAAGATCATGGCATCCAGTCCCATCACTTCATGGCAAATAGATGGGGAAACAATGGAAACGGTGATAGACTTTATTTTCTTGGGCTCCAAAATCACTGCAGATAGTGACTGCCACCATAAAATTAAAAGACGCTTTCTCCTTGGAAGGAAAGCTATGATCAACAGAGACAGCATATTTAAAAGTAGAGATATTACTTTGCCAACAAAGGCCCATCTACCCAAAGCTATGATTTTTCCAGTATTCATGTATGGATGTGAGAACTGGATCATAAAGAAGGTTGACTGCTGAAGAATTGATGCTTTTGAACTGTGCTGTTGAAGAAGACTCTTGAGAGTCCCTTGGACTGTAAGGAGATCAAACCAGTAAATCCTAAAGGAAATCAACCCTGAATATTCATTGGAAGGATTTAAGCTGAAGCTGAATCTTCAATAGTTTCACCACCTGATGCGAAGAGCCAACTCATTGGAAAAGACCCTGATGCTAGTGGAGGACTGAAGACAGAAGAAGAAGGGGACGACAGAGGATGAGATGGTTGGATGGCATCACTGACTCAATGGACATGAGTTTGAGCAAGCTCTGGGAGATGGTGATGGACAGGGAGGCCTGGCGTGCTACAGTCCATGGGTTCGCAAAGAGTCGGATGTGACTGAGCAACTGAACAACAATAGCAGATTCATATTACTGAACAGCAGAAACTAACACAATATAACACAATAGCAAAGCAACTATACTTCAATAATTTTTTAAAGATATGGCACGTAAGTACAATATATAATTATAATTTAGTCCCTGGACCAAAAATAATTTTTTTCTTTTCCCACATAAGGCATTAGTGAAGCAGTTGGTAAAATCTGAATAAGGTGTTTAGATTAACCCAGTGTTGCTTTCCTGCTGGCTCAATGGTTAAGAATCTGCCTGCAATGCAGGAGACCTGGGTTCAATTCTGGGTCAGAAAGATGCCCTGGAGAAGGGAATGGCTACCCACTCCAGTATTCCTTCCTGGAGAATCTCACGGACAGAAGAGCCTGTTGGGAGTCCATGAGGTCACAAAGACTGAGTAACTAGCACACTTCCTTACACACTGTTTCTTCCCAGGTGGTTCAGTGGTAAAGAACTCACCTGCAGTGCAGGAGACCTGGGTTTGATCCCTGGTCGGGAAGATCCCCTGGGGAAGGATCCCTGGGGAAGGAGAAAGCAACCCATTCCAATATTCTTGATGGGAAAATCCCATGGACAGAGGAGCTTGGTTGGCTATAGTCCATGGGATTGCAAAGAGTGGGGCACAACTGAGTGACTGAGCATGCACCCACACATCAGTTCAGTTCAGTTCAGTTGCTCAGTCGTGAACGACTCTTAGATATTATGTAAATGTATATCATTGGATTTTGATAAGCTATGCTTAGGTAAGTGAATATTCTTGCTTTAAGGAAATCCACAATTGTGCATGTCTATAACTTATTCTCAAATAGTTCAGAAAAAGGATAATTGAGTGTGGAGGAGAGAGAAGAAAGGAGAAAGAGAGATTCACCAGATTTCCATTCCTTTTTCTTCAATCTCAGTGGACTTGGGATATGGTCATTTGAGCAAACTATAAGGCTCAATCCAAATGAAAAGGAAAGGACCCTGAGTGAGAGACATAATGTCAGGAAGGCTGTTGTGTGTAACAGATGTGTGTTTTCCCGAAAGAGATTGGAAGCCAGTTTATATATCATCAAGGGGTTGGCTCCATCTGGGAAAGGAATTCCTTAGAGTCAAGCCACCCAACAAGAGACTGGACTCATATGGTGATGAGCAACCTGGCACCAAAAATACCCAGACGGAGGCTGGAAGTCGACCCAGCAGGGATGTGAGGATGGGGCTTCCTTACATCCTTCAGGGAGCTGTAATAGTATGATCTTACAGCACCTTTCCCCTCTTCCACACCACAACTACAGTTTCTTTAATTTTTTACATTGGAGTATAGAAAATTACCAATGTTATGACAGTTTTAGGTACATAGCAAAAGTACTCCTCCATACACACACATGTATCCATTCTCCCCCGAACTCCACTCCCATCCAGGCTGCCACATAACATTGAGCAGAATTCTGTGTGCTGTACAGTATCGCTGTATAATGGAGTTATTCAACGTACACACTTGTTATATTTAAAATGGATATATAGCAAGTGTGTACATGTTGTTAGTTGAATGACTCTACCTGAGACCTCCCATAAGACCCCTCTGATTGATGTCTGGTTTCTTCATTTTCCCAAGATACGGTCTTTTATTTATTTTTTTAATATTACTTATTTATTTGGCTTCCCAGGTGGCACTAGTGGTAAAGAACCTGCCTGCCAATGCAGGAGATGGAAGAGACACAGGATTGATCCCTGAGTTGGGAAGATCCCCTGGAGAAGGGCGTGGAAACCCACTTCAATACTCTTCCCTGGAGAATTCCATGGACAGAGGAGCCTGGAGGCTATAGTTCATTGGATTGCAAAGAGTAGGATCGGAGAAGGCAATGGCAACCCACTCCAGTACTCTTGCCTGGAAAATCCCATGGACGGAGGAGCCTGGTAGGCTACAGTCCATGGGGTCATGAAGAGTTGGACACAACTGAATTGACTTAGCAGCAGCAGCAGCAGCAAAGAGTAGGATACAACTGAAGTGACTTAGCATTTATTTATTTGGCGAAGTAAGGTCTTAATAGTGGCACTTCGGATCAATTCAGACTCAGTAGTTGAGGCTCAGTTACCCTACAGCGTGTGGGATCTTAGTTCCTCATCCAGGGATCGAACCCATGTCCCACGCACTGCAAGGCAGGTTCTTAATCACTGAACCACCAGGGAAGTCTCCTCAAGATACAGCTTAAATTCTCTTTTCCAAAGAGGGGAGAACGGTCTAAGATACTTCTCTCAACAGCACACATATTCCAGTTTTCATGTTAAACTCCTCACCCTATGGGGTTGGCAGACAACCAACTACTTGTGGATTAGTTCAGACCTACTTAGTGGATGGGTAGATCCTCTCTGGATTGCGGTTCTCTCTGCCCTTGTCAACTAGGTGCCCTGTAGAACTCTAACCAGCTGACTCTCAGGCACAAAGGCCCATATCTTTTATCTTGAAGCTCTGCGCTCTCAAGACTACATTTCTGTATTATCCATACTGTTTACACTGGTTTATAAACAATCTATGCTTCTGGCCAAGTGTGAGAGGGAGAGATCCCTTGTGCTGTAATTGGAAAAGCAAAGTTTCAGCCCCGAGTCAAATTTTTCCCTAAGACCATGTAAATGCCCATGAGTAAAAAAAAAAAAATGACATAGAAATTGTGTTTTATTCCAGAAGGGTTTTCTCATAATGTTAATAGAATTCTCCTTTTATCCAGCTTGTTTGTCAAATTCTAAACTGTCAGGCTTGACTGAGCCCCACTGAGATTTTTTGACCCATTTGTGCAGTTTTTTGTTTTGTTTTTTTTTCACTTTTCACAACATTTCATTTAGCCATGACCCTGAACTGAGAGCGATGAGCTTTATTCACTCTGTGATGTATTTGTGGTGGACAGTTTAAATCACCTTCATTACCTCCTTTAATGAATTATTCTTTTGTATCAAAAGTACTTCTCTTCTCGGCTGGTCAAGGCCACAAAGCACTGGAGTTCTTTACTGCCTAAATGAGGTTCCAGCCTAGCCAATATCTGATGTTTAAAAGAAAATTGAGGATTAAGTAGCAGGCATTAAAGCAAAGTATCGCCTGCTAAGAAGATGACAGAATGGCAAAAAACAGTGCACAGAGGCCCCGTGGCAGTGGGAGGTTAAGCATTTCTGTCTTTCATCTATTTTAAAGGTATGAGACTAACAATGTGTTATCCTCATGACCTTCATCTCTGGTTTTGTGGGGAGAGGGAGGGAGATATGGGGGGGAAAAATCTTTAATTGTCTGCGAGAAAAATCCCTTATCAAATCCCCATGATTTTATTCATGGTTTCCTGCTAATCTTCAGCAAGCTGTCATGTTTACTAACATCGAAAGCAGCTACACCCCTCCTCCACCCCCAACCCTAAATCAGTCAGTCTTTCTCTGGGGATGGCTTGGGAGCTTTGCAAAAGTCAATATGCATCTAAAACCCGGCAAGAGGAGAGTCATCAAGCTGAACCTATGCAGAGAGGACCCAAAGAATGAAATAAGGGTGGCTGGAATCAGCAGTTTCCAGGAGTTCCAGAAGGTTTGGGGGGAAGACAGTGCTTCTCCTGGGGAGGCCAGATAGCAAGGAGAAGATGTGGGCTTTCATACGCTGTTTTGGGCGAGCTCAGGGTTTGGGGGCGGGCAGGTGAGGATCCTCCAACCCCCTTTAAAACTGACAAGCTGCACTTTAGCCTGTTTATATAAATGGCTTCCTCCTAAGATTTTCTTGGGAAAAAAGTTCCTGTTCTGTATTTTTTTTAAAAATTTCTGAAATGGATTGGTTTATCTTAAGCTGATTGGAGGATGGAGTGGAATGGGCAGAGAGGACTTCTGAGAACCTTTAATTTAACAGCTCATCGTCAACTCCTAGGGCTTCCCTGGTGGCTCAGAGGTAAAGAATCTGCCTGCCAATACAGGAGCTGTGGGTTCGATCCCCTGAGTCAGGAAGATCCCATGGAGGAGGGAATGGCAACCCACTCCAGTATTCTTGCCCGGAGAATCCCCAGACAAGACTGAGGAGCCTAGCGAGCTAATCTATGGGGTCACAGTCAGACACAACTGAGCAACAGATCACCCAACTCCTACTTCATCCAAAGGTGTTATGTCTCCTGTCTCCATCAGCCACTCCTTGGTGGCCTCCTGCTGAAAGTCTTCCCTGGCCAGTTTTTCTGTGGCAAGCCCACATCCTGGTCATCACCTCCAGTTAACTCTCTTAAGTTTTACTATTTCTACCTACCTCTCCAGGTTTTATCCTCCTGAAGTCTTATTTGTAGCTAATTCTCAGTCTAAAATGTGGTCTCACAATCTTATTTTTGCTCCTCATTTCTTCATAGAAGTTCAAATGTTTTCTTTAGTACAGACCCCAATGATGCAACAGATTTTTATACTCAGGAGAAAAAAAACCAAAAAACAAAAAAGGAAGTGAATATGCCAAGATATACATAGTACTTATGAGGGAGGAAGATATTGATGATTCAATTTGCTGTGGATTTTTTAGCCTCAATTTACACTTCTCTGTAGTTTTTATTCTCCACGTCATCTACAATGAACCTTAACAAGAGGAAAAAGATAGGTTACTCTTTGACAGGAAGTCCATAGACTATATGCCACGTCGTAAATGTTTGTGGGCAGGACAAGCAGCCCCCGGGTTGCCATAGCAACCAATGCGCCTTTTTGGTCTTACCCCATCCCTTTCAAAAGTGAATTATCTATCTCATCCCTGAAGGTATTTGAGACCGTGATCATCTCTATAAAGATGTTTGTCTTTTAACAAGAAAGCCCAGAAACCTTTAAGACTCAAAGCCTGGATTTCTCATGGGGGATCTCCATGCGAGGACAGGCTGGTAGAGAAGTAAGTGCCTGATGAGCCAGATTATTATACCTGCAAGCAGCCCAGCACTCTGCTACTGTTATTTGGCAAAATCAGAGGAGATTTCCATGGATGCTCTTTGTTCACCGTATCTGAGAATTTTATCATCCCTTTAGGGAAAAGGGATGGCTCAAAGTGGAGGAAAAGTGGGAACCTGCCGTAGAGGAATGAACTGCACGCTTTCACAGCCACAGGTCTAGGAATGAGACACACGAATTAGTGCCAAACTCCAAGCTCATCTTAACCATTGCTGTGTACTCCTCACTGCCTTGCTGGGCAGACCCTTCAGCTCTCTTTATGGAGACTATGCACACGGCCGTGACCTCCACTGCTTTCTAACTTTGTAACTTTGACCATGTTACTTGACAGCTCTCACCACTGACTTTAAAAAAAAAAGAAAGAAAGAAAGAAAGAAACCTAATAACAATCTCTTCCTTGAGAATTATTGAGAAAATTAAATGAGATAATATATATAAAGTAGATAACTCAGTGCCTGGAATGCAATAAGCACTCAGTGTGCTACAGTCGTGTCCGATTCTTTGCAACCCAGTGGACTGTAGCCTGTCAGGCTCCTCTGTTCATGGGATTCTCCAGGCAAGAACAGTGGAGTGAGTTGCCATGCCCTCTTCCAGGGGATCTTCCTGACCCAGGGATCTAACCCAGGTCTCCTGCATTGCAGATGAATTCTTTACCATCTGAACCCACCTGGGAAGCCCATACTCATGATAAGCATTATCTATTTAATATTCCAATACTTTGCTCCACCTGAGGTGAAGAGCTGACTCATTGGAAAAGACTGATGCTGGGAAAGAGTGAAGGCAGGAGGAGAAGGGGACAACAGAGGATGATATGGTTGGATGGCATCACCGACTCAAAAGACATGAGTTTGAGCAAGCTCCGGGAGATGGTGAAGGGCAGGGAAGCCTGGCATGCGGCAGTCCATGGTGTCACAAAGAGTCGGGCACGACTGAGCAACTGAACTACAACAATTTACTATTCCAACTGGCCCTCTGTAATTTTGGACAGCAAACTGCCAAATGTTCAGGACATGAACACATTCCTTTGGACAGCCTCATGCAAGAACAGGAGCACCACGGTCACATAGCTGCTGATCTGTATTTTGGCTTTACTATGTACCAGCTGTGTAACCTTGGATAAGTTACTAAGCCACTCTGGACTACATTTTTACTATATACAAATATTAAAGCAAGATAAAAAAGAAACAATGACAGCATCAGCCTTACAAGTTCTTTATAAAGAATGAATTCATAGTGCAGCCCCTGGAACCAAGTATGTGCTCAATAAAAGCTCAAAAGGATGTGCTTAAACAAAAACCCTTTCCCCGTACGGATTCCATTCAAACTTCACAGACATTTCACCAGTGAGAACAGCCCAAGCAAAAGTTTCAAAAGAAGTAAAATTGATAACCAGAGTCCTTCAATCCCCATGTAATATAATTGACTTCTTACCCCAAATGGACACCTCTTTTACATAGCTACCTTAGACACCCCAAAAGACATGCTGAGGATCATTTCCCAGTGTTATCCCAGGACCCCTTACAATGTCCATAATGTAGACCTTAAGAAATTATAAATAGTTTCCTCTCTGGCAAAATGTACTCCAGTTGGGTCCTATTTCTAAAGGTTTTTTAGAAGACTGGTTAGTGCTGTGAGATCTTCTTGATTGATAATGGTTAACTGTTTAATAACTCATCCTTGCTTTCGATATGCACATATATGAGTAAGACTATACACCAGAATTACAGGCCCCCATCATTCTTGAGAACAGAAATCATCTTCAACCACACAGCATAGTAGGACATCACACTCCCAAGAAATTCTTGCCCAGGAAGACTAAATAGCTTTACTAAACAGTTTGATTTCCTTTTGTTTCAGGAACTTCCTGAAAAGTCATTTATATGAACCATTGACAATTCAGCTAGTCCTTTTCAGGACAGTGGTCCTCTTTTCAGGAGAGAAGACCACTCGCTGGACTCATCAAACAAACCTACCTCCCCAAGGTTTGCTTCCAAACCCTCACCTCCCTGGATCCCCCAGCCCTGAGCAATTACATCACAAACACTGCCTGATCTTCATCAAGACCCCATATGGAACGATCTAGTTGGAGCCACAGAACTCACACTGTGTAATATCTCACCTTAGATCTCCCCTTTTTGAGATATTACTACACAAGATAATGATGACGTTAACTACAGCCAACAGACACTTTTAACCGTCTTTTCATGGAGTCAATTTAGAAGATGTTTCTGGACAAAGCAGACTTTTACCAAGACTTCTAAGTCCTGTATATGAACAAAAGCTGCCTCTTTTGCCACTTTAACACCAGTTAAAATTACTGAGTATTTATTTACTGCATGTTCCCTATGTGCTCAGCATTGGGCTAATCAGCTTACATGATCATCTCATTTGTCTCATGGAAATGCTTGAAGATAAGCATTATTTGCCTCCTCTAAAAATGAAGACAGAGGCTGAGAGAAGCTAGATAACTTATTTAAGTCCTGAGAGCTTGTAAATGGCATATGGAGAATTCAAATGGAATCCCCCATCTGCCTCCAAAGCTGACAACCCACATTGTTATCCCCAAAGCTCTGATGCTGGTTTGCAGAGATTACACTGTTTTGCATTCAGATAAAGACCCTTCATTGTTACCAGGAGAAGCAGCTTCCTGCAGAAGGTTTCTGGAAGGCCAAGTCAGCAGAACACCTGAGGTGCTTGAGGGGCGTGGCTATCCTCCAAATCTAACCTGGCTCAGCCCCTCCACCCAATCACCCTCCAGCATCTTCTCTGCCACCTCCCAGGCTCCTAAATTGTGATGAGAGTTGATTTTTTTTTTTTTTTTAAACTGGAGTATAATTGCTTTGGGCTTCCCAGGGGGCGCAAGTGGTAAAGAACCTGCCTGCCAATGCAGAAGACATTAGAGATGCGTGTTCCACCCCTGGGTTGGGAAGATCCCCTGGAGGAGGGCATGGCAACCCACTCTAGTGTTCTTGCCTGGAGAATCCCATGGACAGAGGAGCTTGTCAGGCTACAGATCATAGGGTCACAAAGAGTCAGACATGACTGCAGCAACTTAGCACACACACACATAATTCTTTACAACGTTGTGTTAGTTTATGCTGCACAACGATGTGAATCAGTTACAGGTATACATATACCCCCTCCCTCTTGAACCTCCCTCCGACGCCTCCATCCCACCCCTCTAAGGCCATCAGAGAGCACCAGGCTGAGCTGCCTGTGCTATAGGGTAGCTTCCCACTAGCCATCTGTTTGAAACACGGGAATATATAGATGTCAGTGCTACTCAGTTCATCCCACTCTCTCTCCCCACTCCCCGTGCCGCCGTGTCCACATGTCTATTCTCTACATCTGCATCTTCATTCCTGCCCTGGAAAAAGGCTCATCAGTACCATTTTTCTAGATTGCCTATGTATGTGTTAATATATGATGTTTGTTCTCTCTCTCTGACATACTTCAGAGAGCTGATTTTTAATAGGAAACTCAAGAAGGTTTGTGCACTCAATGTGCTAAGTCCCTTCAGCTGTGTCCGTCTCTTTGTGACCCTGTGGGCTATAGCCCGCCAGGATCCTCTGTCCATGGGATTCTCCAGGCAAGAATTCTGCAGCACGTTGTCACTGCCCTCCTCCGGGGGATCCTCCTGACCGAGGTGTGGAACCTGGGCCTCCAGCAGTGCAGGCAGATTCTTTACCATGTCAGCCACCAGGGAAGCCCAAGAAAGTTTAAGGAGCCAAACAAACAGCCGATGGTTCTTGGGGTCACTGCAGGGGACATTCAAGGGCTGTCCTGACCTAGCAGTGATGTCCTGAGGCCAGCCCCTATGTCAGGCCCCGGAGGTGAGCGTAGGGCTTCCGAGGAGAGGAGGGGTCAGCTTTCAGCCTCCCCTGGCAGCTGCATAGACGCTCCCCACAAAGGAGAAGCTGCGATACATGTATTGAAACATAACTAATCTTAATGTCAGCAGTAACAGAAATTATACTCCATTATCTTTAGCTCAAATAAGAATAATGATATTGAATTAGCTTGCAGGTATTTTCTTTTTATCTTTGTAAAATAGATACATTTCAGTAAACCTGGCTATAAAGTAAATTTGGATTTTAAGCAAATCTTGTTTTCCCATTGACTGCCTTTTGAAAATTAAAGCTGCTTTTCCTAAGCTCCAGTAAGAGTGGCTGAGAAGGGTAGGAAAACATCCTTCATAGTATTGTTTTAAATCTAGACTCACTCACTGTTGGTTAGGTTGTTTGCTTTTATCACCAACTCCTTCTAATGCCTTTCCATAGATACATTCCCAAGCTGGAGAACTTTCTCCACTCTTGAGAAAGCCTCAGAAGTTATATCTGCCTCTTCCACTGCACACCCAGTGCTTCCTCTGGTCCATCAAGCATGCCACGTCCAAGTGTTAGGTGCACGGCTACAGGGGAAGGGACCACTAGTAAGGACATACTCCAGACCCTAGACTGCCCCACCACTTCCCTGAACTCCATATGATGAATCCAGTTCATCTTGTACTTTATCAATTCTCAGGCATATTTTTTTTTCATATTTTAAGCCATTCTAAATTTAAGGTGCTTCTAACCAATGATGGTATTTCAGTGGCAACGGGCAGCGTTCTTTTTCTCTCTGTGGCAAGTACAAATGGTGCTCCTTATAGTCAATGACATCTTCGATTCGAGGAAATAGGATTAATTTTTCAATATCTAGTTTGAAAATTTTCTAAAAGGAGCTAGTTCCCAGCAAGCAGTGATCACGTGAGAGCTTTGCTCAGCATATGCAAATAAGCAGAGACAACTTATCCCGAAACCCAGATCTTGCCGTGACTAGGCAGGCAGTAAATCATCAGTTAAAACCATCCTCCTACCCCTAAACCCCAGACATCATTACTCTTTCATTCCACAAACACTTCTAACAAGTACTGTGTGCCAGTACGTGCCAGACACCATCATGGGCCTTGGTGATACTACCCCAGGAAATGAGATGAACAAAGTCCCTGTTCTAAGGGCTTTCCATTCCCATGGGGGGCTGGGGGGAGACTCCCAGGTTCAAACAGGCAAGAGCTGTGCTGTGCTTAATCAGTCAGTCATGTGACTCATGGACTGTAGCCCTCCAGGCTCCTCTGTCCATGGGGATTCTCCAGGCAAGAATACTGGAGTGGGCTGCCATGCCCTCCTCCAGGGGATCTTTCCAACCCAGGGATTAATCCCAGGTCTCCCACATTGCAGGTGGATTCTTTTCTGTCTGGGCCACCAGAGAAACCCAAGAATGCTGGAGTGGGTAGCCTATCCCTTCTCCAGGGGATCTTCCTCACCCAGGAATCAAATCAGGGTCTCCAGCATGGCATACAGATTCTTTACCAGATGAGTACTACCAGGGAAGCCCTCAAATAGGCATACACAGACACAAATCAGATAAATGCAGATAATGACAGTGAAAATTAAATAATGAGAAAATTCCCTGGGTGGTCCAGTTGCTAAGACTCCCCACTCCTAATGCAGGAGGTCTGGGTTTGGTCCCTGGTCAGGGAACTAGATCCCACAAGCTGCAATTAAGAGTTCACATGCCCCAAAGAATACTGAAGATCCTGCATGCTGCAACTAAGACCCAGCACAGCCAAATATAATAATAATAATAATAAAATAATGATTCTAGAGGGACTGGGTAGGGTAGCTATTTTAGATCGGTGGTCGTGGTAGCTCTTTGAGGGGGACATTAGCACTGAGACTGGAATGTCGGAAGGAGTCAGGATACAGAGATCCAAGAACAGAAAATTCTAGCAATCTTCAGATCACAGCTAGTGGCTAAGCCCAAATTTGGTGAGTGCAAATAACAGAAAGCCTAGAAGCTAAAGGCAGGTGACCAAAGTGAGGGGAGGGTAGTAGGAGACTGAAAAGAAGGGTGGGTGTCAGAAGGCGGGGCCCCCACCACTCTGACATTCCTCACAGAGGGTTGTGCAAGATCAGATGCAGGGAGGGACTAATATGTCAGGTAGATTTTCTCACTCTCCTTTCTGTTATTTTTTTCTGACATCTCTGCAAGAAAGCCCTTAGGGATGAACATCTTTGTCCAGACCTAAAATTTCTCAGGAGTTTTCCTATCCATCCAGAGTTTTCTTCTGAATTTGGATTCTTAGCACTTGCTAAGTCCTAAGACAAACCACTATCTCTTCTGGGTCATTGTCAGTAACCTTCCTCCTAGTTTCATTTTGCCATTTCCATGTTCAGCTCATCAGAAGCTGACACTTAAAGAAGAAAGCCAGGATTATACCTGGAAGGAGAAACACAGAGCACCCACCTTTCTCTGTCAATGGATGCAGGAGACACCTGTCTGCCATGGCCTTGCCAGCTTGCAACCAGAGTAAAAACAAGCACTGTGGATTGCAAGAAAACAAATCTGCACAGTGGTGCAAAGGTCACATGCAAATTGGTTCACACTTGCCTCAATGCCTCCGGCATGCACAGAAGACAACAGCAAAGAGCTGAGTCTCCCTGCTCCTGGCCTGCCACCCTTTGGCCTGATGCCACCCAATCCCACAGTGCTGTAAAATCCCACAGCGTGTCTGAACTCCTGCTTCCTTGTTTAAACTCCACCCTATTGCCTGTAAACTACAGATGTGAGAGTTGGGCCATAAGGAAGGCTGAGCATGGAAGAATTGATGCTTTCCAACTGTGGTGTTGGAGAAGACTCTTGAGAGTCCCTTGGACTGCAAGCAGATCACATCAGTCCATCCCAAAAGAAATCAACACTGAATGTTCACTGGAAGGACTGATGCTGAAGTTGAAGCTACAGTACTCTGGCCACATGATGCGAACAGCTGACTCATTGGAAAAGACCCTGATGCTAGGAAAGATTGAGGGCAGGAGGAGAAGGGGATGACAGAGGATGAGATGGTTAGATGGCATCACTGACTCAACGGACATGAGTTTGAGCAAACTCCAGAAGATGGTGAAGGTCAGAGGAGCCTGGTGTGCTTCAGGCCCTGGGGTCGCAAAGAGTTGGACATGACTGAATGACTGTACAACTATCACCTGTGATCCTTCGAGTCCTCTCTCCTACCACCTGGAAGGTGCCAGCAGCAGCCTTCTCCTTGGCCCCCACGCTTCCTTCTCCCCACCACTGCTCAACACATCTTACTAAAATGCACGCTCAGATGCTCTCATCCTCTGCCAGAACAGTGTAACAGCTCAGGGACATGCAGAAGGTCTGTGGAGGCCAACAGGGTCCAGATGCTCTCTGGGTCTCCTTGAATGGACAGGAGAGGTGGCCAGGCTCTGTGTCCCTGGAATTCGGGGGTGTGTGTTAGTCCCTCAGTCGTGCCCAACTCTTTGTGACCCCATAGACTGGAGCCCACCTGGATACTCTCTCCATGGAATTCTCCAGGCAGGAATACCGGAGTGGGTTACCATTCCCTTCTCCAGGGGATCTTCCCGACCCAGGGATCAAACCCAGGTCTCCCGCATTGCAGGCGGATTCTTTACTGTTTGAGCTACCTGGGAAGCCCCAGAATTAAGGGGAGGGGCTGAGAGAGAGTCTGACCCCCACTGCCACCAGGACAGTTCTGCTGTCAGCTGTTCACATGCATCGGTTCTGCCAAGGTATTTAAAACAGCATTATTTCATTTTCTTAAGATTTGTTTTTTGATGTGGACCATCTTTAAAGTCTTTGTTTAATTTGTGATGATGTTTTGTTTTTTTTGGCACTGACGCATGTGAGATCCCAGCCCTGGACCAGGGATCAAACCCGCACCCCCTGCGTCGGAGGGTAAAGTCTTAACCACTGGACCACCAGGGAAGTCCCTAAAACAGTTTTATTTCTTTAAACGATCTGAACTCCCCTGGGAGTGAAGCAGAGGGATGGATTTCAGTCCCAGTGTACCGAGGGCACATCACACAATGTTAGGCAAATCAGCAGTCCTCTTTACACCTCAATGTTTTGTCTATAGAACAGTTTTCCAGCCTCCACTATTGATATTTGGGTCCAGAGAAGGCCATGGTGCTGGGCAAGATTGAAGGCAGAAGAAGAGGGAGACAGAGAATGAGATGGTTGGATGGCATCAACAATTCAATGGCCATGAATTTGGGCAAACTCTGGAAGATAGTGAGGGACAGGGAGGCCTGGCGTGCTGCAGTCCATGGGATGCTGAACAGTTGGGCATGACTTGGTAACTGAATAACAACATTCTGTCTTGGGGTGGGGTCAGGGAGAGCTGCCCTGTGAACTGCAGGGTATTTAGTAGCATCCCAATCTCTACCCACATGATGCGAGGAACAGCCCCACTCCCTGCAGATGTAACAACCAAAAATGTCTCCAGGCCTTATTATTAATAAATGTTCTCTTGGGACAAATCACTCATGTTGAGAGCTGCTGCTCTAGAAGACTTAAATATTTACCTGTCTGGCAGGACTACGGTAAGCATTAAATGAGATAATATATGAAAAAGTGCTTTGCAAACTGCTCTTATTAGATGTCTGTAGGAAGCAGCTGACTTACAACCTGACAAATGCAAATAATTGTACACTCAATCCTGAATGTGATGAGAAAGATACCATGCACGTTCATAGCCCTGAGTTGTTTATCTTTTTGTCTATCTCTTTAAATCTTTGTGATACTTTATCTCTGTCAATCCATAGCCAGTCATTCATTATGTCAGGGTGACACGAATTCTAAAATCCAGCATATTTAGAGCTCAGCAATCCTGGCTGTTAACTCCTGCTTCCCAGAAAGAAAATAAAGTACGTTTAAGGGCATGTGGATCAACTCAGAAGGCCAGTTCTGTGTTCATCTATTTACTTACATCTTTTATTGAAAAAAAAAAAAAAAAACCAACAACTTATAGAAGGAAGACAGACACTAAAAACAACTATGTATCATTCAATGCTCAGGTAGATGTTGGGAGACGGAATGACATTGCAACAGGATTTATGCTCATATATGACCAATTTCTGAAACTCAGTATTCCTCAAGTGGTACTGATATTAAAATAAGCGTTGATCTTTATAGAGATAGACTAAGATCTAGCACTATGCTCCCACGATGAGTACATCAACTAGTTTGTTGTTGTTGTTATTGTTTAGTCGCTAAGTCATGTTTGACTCTTTGCAACCCCGTGGGCTGTAGCCTGCCAGGTTCCTCTGTCCGTGGGATGCTCTAGACAAGAATACTGAAGTGGGTTGCCATGCCCTCCTCCAGGGCAGCTTCCCAATCCAGGGATTAAACCAGGGTTTCCTGCATTGCAGGCAGATTCTTTACCACTGAGCCACGAGGGAAGCCCATCACCTTGTTTAAATCTTACTAATTATCCTTGGAGGGCATCATCTTCCCTGCTTTACCAATGGGGAAATTGTAGCACAGAATCTTGACGGAACCCACCCAGTGTGGCCACGATTTGAGTTCAGTGTGTTGAGAACCAGCATTGAGACCATCGTGCAAACACTCTTCTCCATCATGTTTCATCCTTCTAGCGAGTAAGAGGTTTGAGCTTTCAGCAAACACAGGCTACCTTCACACATGACCCTGAGCCTCCCTGCACACATCTGTACTGTTGTCAAAGCAACATCATGGCTCAAAGTTACAGTCAGATAATCAGGCCAAAGGGAAAGCACTAGAGAGAAAATCAGGTCTTTAATGCTAAAGAGGATCATCTGGTTAAAACACAGCCAGCCTCCTTCTTGGGTATGAGAACCAGAAAGGTTGCAGTCTTATTAAAACAATATATTCTGCAGACAACAGTTTTATGTCAAGCAGAGAAAATACATCACCACAGTCCACAGTTCTGTTATACCCCGTGTGGGTGCCTGGAACACCCTGGCCACCTCGGGAAGGTGGTTTACCATCCTGCCCATACTAACAGGGCTATCCAGGTGAGGCTAGAAGTGAAGAGCCCTCCTGCCAATGCAGGAGATGCAAGAGATGTGGGTTCAATCCCTAGATCAGGAAGAGCCCCTGGAAGAGGGCATGGAAACCCACTCCAGTATTCTTGGCTGGAGAATCCAATGCACAGAGGAGCCTGGCAGGCTACGGTCCATGGGGCCATGATAGTCGGACACGACTGAAGCGACTTAGCACGCACCATACTAACATCATTCTAATTTCCAATGAAAGCTGACCCTCCTCACTTAATTAGGTTAAGTTTAATTGCTTCATTAGTCCCCTTAGTCCCAAGAGCTTTGAAAGTTACTTGACTAGGGCTAAGGATGAAGATAATAATTTTGCATCTCTCAGCCAAACTGGAGGAGCTCTTCCTTAGAACCAGCACACAGTAACAACGAGCATAGTTTTGCAACCCTCCTAACGATGCATCTGTCCAACTTTGAATTATAATCTCTGACAATTTACTGAGTTCTGAAAGTGCCTCATGAGAATATTTACTTCGGAGGTTCACAAGCTTCATCCCTTCAAACCCTAAGGAACGTCCGTGGAAGCTTCTCGGTGTCAATCATGGGCCAGGGAAAGAAGAGGTGACAAGGGCGAGGTCAGGCTGTGATTCACTGGGCTCTCTCACTTCTGCTCGTTTCATCTGTTTTAGATGTGTCTTCTCCTCAAAAGAGGCCTTCCCAGGTGGTGCAATGGTGAAGAATCTGTCTGCCAATGCAGGAGACATGAGTTTGATCCCTGGGTTGGGAAGTTCCCCTGGAGAAGGGAATGGCTACCCTCTCCAGTATTCTTGCCTAGAGCATCCCACGGACAGAGGAGCCTGGCGGGCTGCAGTCCACGGGGTCGCAAAGAGTCAGACACGACTGAGCACATACCAGGCGACGCTCCTCAAAAGACTTCCTTTAAAAAAAAAATTGTTTCTTCTACTAAAGCACTCTCAAACCACTCAATCTCTATAATCCTCCCGCTTCTGGAAAATGAAACTGAGTCAAATACAATGACAAAGAACTGATTAAAGGCCATCTGCCATCAGTCAAGTCCAGGTTTACCTTGGCTCCATGTGGAAGGCGGGAATCATCCTTGAAATGGGAAGATTTTTTCTGCTTTGAAGGTAGGCACAACTGAGTTCAAATCTCAGTTCTCCACTCACTATGGGATCTTGGGGGAAATCATTAACCTCTCCTAAGGACAACTTCTTCATATGTAAACTGGAAATGTAAAATATGCACAAGGGCCAGTGTTCTGTAATTAATAGTCACGATCATTATTCATTGAAGGTACTCTAACAATAATTCCTTTCCCACTCCCCACTTTCCTACCCCCTTCCTCGAAGGCTGGCAGTGAACAGCTTGTGAAGCATATTATCAAATGGGATGTGGGATGCCTGTGAACCGCGGGAAGGCAGGTGGACATCTTCCTTAAGTGAGTAAGATACAGGAAAATACAGGTTATCACGGGGTTCAAGGGAGATGGGGAAAGTAACTTGCAGAATTTGCTGTCCTTGACCAGAGGCACCCCTCAAAAGAGCTGCCCGAGATGCGAGATGCCCCCGCCCGCAGCACTTCTCTCTCAGTCACGCTGACCTCACCTCCCGAGCAACAAATTCCCGCAGCTTTTCCAACCCCAGGCTCCACTGTCCCTGCCTTCTTTCTCCCAGCTCCCTTAAATGATGGCTGAGCAAATGCCTCCGAGACCATCTTCAGCTAATTTCCTTCAAGACATGCAAGCTGCTAACGCTGGGAAGCACAGATAGTGTGGAATAGCAAATATGGCCAAAATTAGATTAAAATAACCTCCTGATAAACAAATTACTCACTGAAAATAAATATTGGACTAGCGCGACCAAGATAACTGAAAGAACAGCACCACCAGATGGCAGGAGGAGGAACTACAGGAGCTGCCTTTCGTGGCCAGCACCGATCAGCTAGCTCCCCCAACTAGGGAAAAAATTACTAAAAAAAAAAAAAAAAAAAAAGAAAGAGCCAAGGTAGGGGAAAATCACCACGTAGAGTGCGGCATGACGTAATAGAGGTCTGGAACCCCTCCCGGTCTGGTCCCCTTCCCCTCTCGCTCACTGCATCGTTCACCAGCCTCACAGCAGAGATTCTGGCCTCTAGCGCAGCCACGTGCGTGGGTTGGGCACCTCTCACTGGGTCCCCTTCAGATGCTTGTATGGGATGGACCAGGGACTTTCTAAACTAAATGCCAGCCGCGACCACAAAAATCCTAACACTTAGAAAGCATTTAACTTCCTTTCAGCTTTTGATTTTATCTTCTTTGGGCTAAATAAACCTACCCTCTTTGGTATGTATCCTTGGGATGCACAGGGCTCAAGTTTCAGGGGTCTACAGCAGATAAGCTCTGCAGTCCACAAGCTGAGTGCATTACTTAAGCTCTCCAGGCCTCAGTTTCCATACCTGTGAAATGGGTATGAGGAGACCTCGTTGCTAGGCGACATGTATATACATAGTTGATGACACTCAAGCCAGTCAACGAATGGTAGATATCTGTGTTGTCACGTCCATCCCGCCCTGTGATGGCTGTAGCTCACTAGTCGACATTCACACAAAGTCCATCACAGCCATCCATCCCAGTGTGACAAATGCAAAAATCTATCCATATTATCTGAAGTCGATTTCTAGATCATCACAGAAATAACACGGCTCGCTTCTCCAGCAGTTATGGTGGCAGAAAGCACATCCAGTCTGCAATCACACCACAGTGTGATTCTTTCCAGGGCTGGGAATTGGGCTGGTCTCTTCATTAAGGTATATTGAAAGCAGGTATATGAGGCTTAAGTCAGGAAATAAGAATTCTTCCTCAGTTAACACTGTGTTACAGCAGCGGTCCCCAAGCTTTTTGGCATCAGGGAATGGTTTCAGAGGTGGGGGGATGGTTTCCAGATGATTCAAGTGCATTACATTTATTGTGAATCTTATTTCTATTATTACTATGTCAGCTCCACCTCAGATCATCAAGCGTTAGATCCCAGAGGCTGGGGACCCCTGTGCTAGAGTTTCTCTGGGCACAGCTCAGTGAGAGGTGTGGGTGCTACAGTAGGGACCCCAGCCCCCACGGAGGAATATATGCAGAAAAAACACATGCATACATACAAAGAAATACATACACACATACTCATATGCAATAATGCAGGAATCATTGATTGCAGGATAGTTCTTAAAAGTATGCACGCTGTGTGGCTTCAGTCATGTCTGACTCTTTTTGACCCCATGGACTCTAGCCCACCAGGCTCCACTGTCCACGGGATTGTCCAGGCAAGAATACTGCAATAGGTTGCCATGCCCTCCTCCAGGGGATCTTTGCAACCCAGGGATCAAACCCGAGTCTGTTGCATCTCCTGCATTGGCAGGTGGGTTCTTTACCACTGGCACCACCTGGGAAGCCTGAAAATGAGGAGGGGGTTGAATAAAACCAATAGTCTTTTAGGGGGATCTAGACAACCAATTGTATTATAATCATCCAATTCATTAAGAGACTGGATCTTAATTATTCCAACCACTAAAAAGAAATGATAATTATGTGATGTGACAGACATGCAAATTATTGCTATCATGGCCACCATAATATACAGAGGTAGCAAATCAACATGTGTTACATGTATGCAATGTTAAGTGTCAAATATATTTCAATTTTAGAAAAGATTAATAGTATCCTAGGTTCTCGGGGAGCCCTGTATTTTCACGAATGTATCTCAGAGGCCACCTTAAGGCGAGAATCACTGGGAAATGGACAGAGAGTGCTCTCAGCTCTCTACTCAAAAAACAAAAACAAAAAAAAGATTGAACACCACTGCACTAAGCAACCCAGAAGGTCTTTTCCAGCTCTAATGGTCCGACTCCACGGGCCTCAGCTGGAAACTAAAGGGAAAACACTCCCTAGGTGGAACCCAGGGGTACCTGGCTTGTCCAGACAGCCCAGGAAGCCAGAAGGGCAGATTCCAGGCCCCGTGGTAACCCAGACTGTACATGTAAGCCCCAAGAAGGCTATACTGCCCCACGGCTACTGGTGTGTGTCAGAAGTTCAAAGGAATCACTGTGCCTACCATCCTAAAACACTGACGCCCTACTGAGAACGAAGAGCTCCTAGAATTCCCACAGAAGCCTCAGTCGGGACATTTCTTACGTGGCTAGTTCTCTGCCATTTTGCCACAGAGCATCTCTCTGACCATCACGGCCCCCGAGCCCTGCACGGCTGATTGACAGGCCACAGGAGAGGACCGCTGAGAACCCAAGAGGCCCCAAAGGGCCCCTCCCCCTAGCAACGGGATGCACTGTCCCCTGGACCCCGCCGGACAGGCTTCCCCGTGGAGGTCACAGAGAACCCCTCTTCCTGATAAACTTGCCCCAACTCCTCTGCATTCACCGTCCCTCCACTAACTCAGTTTCCCATTTCAAGCACTCTCCCCATTGCCCCAACTTATGCAAACTCCCAGACTCCTCTAAATGAAAACTCCGAAGCTGGAGAGTGGTCTGAAGCAGGCCCATTCATCACCCTTTTATCAAGACATAGAGTTGGGACCTCCCTGATGGCCCAGTGGTTAAAACTCCATGCTTCCACTGCAGAAGGTATGGGTTCGATCCCTGGTCAGGGAACTAAGATCCTGCATGCTACACGGCCCAGCCAAGAATTTTAAAATAAGTAAGATGTAGGGACTGAGCCAGAAAGTGCTTCAAGTGTTTCCTTGTTGTGAGAATGTGACCTTTAAAGCTGGGCAGCAAGGTGACTGCCAAGGCATCACATGAAGATTCACCACTGGAGCCGGTACAGATCAGAAAGAACCTCACAATGCATGCCCATTCCAAGCATCCCTGCCAGGGCCTCCACTTCTCCAAACTCCATTTATACCTAATGCTCATGGAAGGATGTCAGGATATCTACTACCTGGAAGCCTCCCTGGTGATTCAGTGGTAAAAAATCTGCCTGCCAATCCAGGAGACTCGGGTTTGATCCCTGGGTTGGGAAGATCCCCTGGAGAAGGAAACGGCAGCCCACTCCAATATTCTTGCCTGGAGAATCCCATGGACAGAGGAGCCTGGTAGGCTACTGTCCATGGGGTCACAAAAGAATCAGACACGACTGAGCACACACACACACACAGAGGTATACACACACACACACACACACACATGGACATAGAGAACAGAGCAGTTGCCAAAGAAGAGGGAGGATAGGAGAGGGGTGGAGCAGGAGTTTGGGGTTAGGAGATGCAAACTATTACATATAGGTTGGATGAACAACAAGGTCCTATTGTTTAGCACAGGGAACTATATTCAATATTCTGAGATGAACCATAATGGAAAATAATATAAAAAAAGAATATATATAAGTGAGACACCTTGCCGTACAGCAGAAAGTAACACAACTATACTTCAATAAGCCAACTATACTTCAATAAATTAATAAAAATTTTAAAAGGCATATGGCAAAGGACCATGCATTGTTTTGATTTACTGGAGGAAAATAATTGCCTGCCATAGAAGCCTTATGTCTTAAACCTTTATTAAGTTTTGGGGATAAAAACCTAAATGTTTTGTGTAGGATAAAGCGTTAAAGGGTAAAACTTTCACTACAGGAAGATTTAGCATTTGCACATGTGTGAGCAGAAAGAGGGAAGCTGATAGAATAAAGGCATGGACTCTGGATTAGATCATTCCATGGACATACAAAAAGGACCCTTGAATGAGCAATGGCCTTAATTATCAGGATTCTAAATTTCAGAAGTTATTGGGGAAAACGCCTAGAACTTCCAAGTTTATTTTGCCTGCTGTTGCTTAGAAAGAGAAAGAGATGAGAGCTGTCTTTTGATTCGTTTCTCTCTGCCTACCATCTACCTTCCCTTCTTTGGCTTCTCATGCAGAAGCTACTTGATGGAAAAAGAGCTGAAACAAAATAACGAAACTGTCCTAATGCAAACAGGTGTTCTTTGTCTCTCTTTGTTACAATGGGTGGCTCCAAGGCTCCCAGATCCCCCAGCCTTACTCTGTTACTGATGGGGATTACCTCCCATCACCTACTACTTGATAAGACTCTTTGACCTCAGATTCCCAAGCCCACCTGTGTTAACTGTTCACAAGGTAGTAGATATGTCCTTCAGGCTCTATTTTGACTGCGGAATATTCTCCTTTTGTGACACAGTTATGTCGTTGTTGTTGTTCAGTCGCTAAGTCCTGTCTGCCTCCTTGCGACCCCATGGACTGTATCCTGCCACCAGGCTCCACAGTCCATGGGGATTTTCCAGGCAAGAATACTGGAATGGGTTGCCATTTCCTTCTCCGGGGGATCTTCCCAGACCAGGGATCAAACTCATGTCTCTTGCATTGGCAGGGGGATTCTTTACCACTGAGCCATCAGGGAAGACCCGTGATGAAATTATACAAATATACTAAAAAGGACAACTTTTATACGGATAGATATAAGTATCAAGGCCAGAATGACCACTAGCTATGCCAAAACTTTTGACTGTGTCGATCACAATAAACTGTAGAAAATTCTGAAAGAGATGGGAATACCAGACCACCTGACTTGCCTCTCGAGAAACCTGTATGCAGGTCAGGAAGCAAGAGTTAGAACTGGACATGGAACAACAGACTGGTTCCAAATAGGAAAAGGAGTACATCAAGGCTGTATATTGTCGCCCTGCTTATTTAACGTACATGCAGAGTACATCATGAGAAACGCTGGGCTGGAGGAAGCACAAGCTGGAATCAAGATTGCCAGGAGAAATATCAATAACCTCAGATATGCAGATGACACCACCCTTATGGCAGAAAGTGAAGAGGAACTAAAAAACCTCTTAATGAAAGTGAAAGAGGAGAGTGAAAAAATTGGCTTAAAGCTCAACATTCAGAAATCTAAGATCATGGCATCTGGTCCCATCACTTCATGGGAAATAGATGGGGAAAGAGTGGAAACAGTGACTGACTTTATTTTTGGGAGCTCCAAAATCACTGCAGATGGTGATTGCACCCATGAAATTAAAAGATGCTTACTCCTTGGAAGGAAAGTTATGACCAACTTAGACAGCATATTAAAAAGCAGAGACATCTGCCAACAAAGGTCCATCTAGTCAAGGTTATGGTTTTTCCAGTGGTCATGTATGGATGTGAGAGTTGGACTGTGAAGAAAGCTGAGCGCCGAAGAATTGATGCTTTTGAACTGTGGTGTTGGAGAAGACTTGAGAGTCCCTTGGACTGCAAGGAGATCCAACCAGTCCATCCTAAAGGAGATCAGTCCTGGGTGTTCATTGGAAGGACTGATGCTGAGGCTGAAACTCCAATACTTTGGCCACCTCATGCGAAGAGTTGACTCACTGGAAAAGACCCTGATGCTGGGAGGGACTGGGGGCAGGAGGAGAAGGGGACGACAGAGGATGAGATGGCTGGATGGCATCACTGACTCAATGGACATGAGTTTGAGTAATCTCTGCAAGTTGGTGATGGACAGGGAAGCCTGGCATGCTGCATTTCATGGGGTTGCAGAGTCGGACATGACCGAGCGACTGAACTGAACTGAAAAAGAGTATGCTTTCAAGAGATAAATGTTTATGGAAATATTCCAGATATCAGTGTCACACGGTGAGGATTTGAATTTTAGACAGAAATTAACTTCCTGCACTTAGGTTCAGTGGAAACAAACTCATCTGGCATCCAAATTGGCATTCCATGTCAAGTCTTAACTGTGCAAGAAGGCATTTGAAGACAACTGCAGAATTCCATGACAACCATCTCCGCTGCAGTATCCCAGGCAGCCTACATGCAGCAGTAGCATACACATTCAGACCTCACATGCACACAGTACTGCTTGGGCTGGTAGAACAAAGATGGCAGCTGCTCCTGCCCAAATCCATGGAAGACCTTGCTATTGAAACACAGCCCTCTCAAACCTCCCTACATTGTTGGTGGGAATATAAACTGGTGCAGCCACAGTGGAAAGCAGTAGGGAGGTTTCTCAGAAACTAAAAATAGAACTACCATATGACTTACCAATTCAACTCCTGGGTGTATATCTGAAAAACAAACAAAAAACTAATTCCAAAAGATACATACATCCCAATGTTCAGAGCAGCATTACTAGTGATTGCTAAGATATGGAAGAAACCTAAGTCTCTATCAACAGATAAATGGATAAAGAGGAGTGGTATATACACATATGATGGAATACTAGGCAGTCATTAAAAAGGAATGAAATTCTGCTATTTGCCACATCATCTATAGACTTAGGGGGCACTATGATAAATGAATAAGTCAGAAAAAGACAAATGCTATATGATATCACTTATAGGGGAATCAAAGAATACAACAGACCAGTGAATATAACAACAAAGAAGCAGATTTACAGATAGAGAGAACAAACTAGTGCTTAACAGTGGGGAGAGGGAAGTGGATAGGAGCAACACAGGGGTACAGGATTAAGAGGTAAGAACTATTAGGTATGAAACAAGCTACAAGGGAATATAGCCAATATTTTATAATAACTATAAATGGAATATAACCTCTAAAAATTGTAAGTCACTATATTGTACACCTATAATCTGTATAATATTGTACATCAACTATACTTCAATTTAAAAAAAAGATTAAAAACATCATCTTCTTTCCTGCTGAGCTCAAATATAATCTCAGAATCCTTCTACCCAAACACGGGAGTTAGCACTTGTAGTAGAACTTTCTGCCTTCCTTGTGCTAAGATTCTCTAAAGCTCTAAAACACGCTCCCTCCCAAGTAGCTTCTGCATGTTCATAATGACTTTCTGCCTTTCATATTCTTACCTCATTTGAATCCACAAGAATGATGCCAGTGCTGGGGAATTTAAGATCAATAATGGAAGTTCCCTGGTGCCTCAGGGGTAAAGAATCTGTCTGCCAATGCAGAAAATGCAGAGTTCGATTCCTGGGTCAGGAAGATCCCCTGGAGAAGGGAATGGCAACCCACTCCAGTATTCTTGTCTGGGAAATCCCAAGGACAGAGGAGCCTGGCGGGCTACAGTCCATGGGGTCACAAAGAGTTGGACACGACTGCTGCAACTAAACCATGCAAGACAAAATAAGCACTTCTGTGAAATACCAATAAAGGTATTTAGGAGAGATCAGTTGAAATCCTGAATGAACTCCAGCTCCTATATAGTCATATATACATCAGTGATTCTCAGAAGGAGGCAATTTTGACATATTACCATTGTGTAAAGACAGTTTGGTTCATTACAACTGGGAGTGCTCCTGGCATCTGGTGAGTTGAGGCCAGGGATACTGCTAAGCATTCTGAAATACACAGGAGAAGTCTCAAGAAGTCAGAATTATCCAATTCAAAGTGCCAAGAGTGTCAAGGCTAAAAAACCTTGGTAAACAGAAAGAGCTTTAGAGAAGTTCTCATCCAACTGTGATAGGATAGACCTAAGACTCAGACAAAATGTATGTGGACAGCTCAGAAGAATTAGCAAATAGCCCTACACATCCTTCTAACGGGACAAAAAAAAAAAAAAAAAAACACCTGTTTTATATGTAGAAGATGGCAGTCTATCATTTCCCTGACAGCCTATCCTTATAGTTAAGCAGACATTAGAACTAAGATCATTGGTTCTATGCATTGGTTGTTGGATTCAGTAGAAAGAGGGTAGTAGAGGATGGTGTTGCCATTTTTATACATGGAAATATCAGAAATCATTCATTCATTTCAACATTTGGTACACAAATACTTGGGGCCTCCCAGGTGGCTCAGTGGTAAAGAGTTCACCAGCCAATGGAGGAGATGCAGGAGACATGGGTTGTGAAGATCCACAGATCAGGAAGATCCCCTGGAGGAGAGCATGGCAACCCACTCCAGTATTCTTGTCTAGAGAATCCCATGGACAGAGGGTCCTGGTGGGCTACAGTCCATGAGGTGGCAAAGAGTCCAACATGACTGAGCAACTGAGCGCGCGCACACACACACACACACACACACACACACTCACACAAATATTTATTTAAGCCTTTATATTGTGCTATTGTGCTGATGCAAGTAAAACAACATTCAGCGAAGATGACCCTTGCCATAAAAAGCTTGCAATCAGCTGGGAGAGGTGGGCAAACAGCAAATTCAATGCAGTGCAATCAATGCTGAGTTGAGAGAGCCTATGTGTGCGCAGAGGAGGGGCATCTATCTAGCCTAGTCTCGGTAGTTAGGGAAAATGTTTTCAGAGGGAATGAGCTGAGCTCTGGAGAGAGAGTAGACATTAGAAACTCATAACACTGAGCCCCTAAGACAGCTCACTCCATTTGCTAAGCTCGACTAGTGTGCTGAAACCCAGTTAATCTCCAAATCTGAATCAGTATTTGCACTGGAAACGGTGGCAGATTTTATTTTCTTGGGCCCCAAAATCAACTGCAGACTGTGACTGCAGCCGTGAAATCAAGAGACACTTGCTCCTTGGAAGAAAAGCTATGACAAATCTAGACAGCGTATTAAAAAGTAGAGACACTACTTTGCCGACAAAGGTCTGCCTAGTCAAAGCTATGATTTTTCCAGTAATCATGTACAGATGTGAGAGCTGGACCATAAAGAAGGCTGAGTGCTGAAAAACTGAGGCTTTCAAATTGTGCTGGAGAAGACTCTTGAGAGACCCTTGGACTGTAAGAAGATTGAACCAGTCCATCCTCAAGGAAATCAGTCTTGAATTTCATTGGAAGGACTGTTGCTGAAGTTGAAGCGGCAGTACTTTGGCCACCTGATGAGAAGAGCCAATTCACTGGAAAAGACCCCGATGCTGGGAGAGATTGAGGGCAGGAGGAGAAGGGGGCAACAGAGGATGAGATGGTTGGATGACATCACCGACTCAATGGACATGAGTTTGAGCAGATTGCAGGAGGTGGTGAGGGACAGAGGAGCCTGGTGTGCTGCAGTCCCTGGGGTCGCAAAGAGTCGGACACGACGGAGTGACTGAACAACAACATAATAACAAAAACAATCTAAAAACAAGTCAAAGAAACATATTCCAATATGGAGATAGAATTGGCTTCTTCTCTGCAATATCCCCATAGCCTGCAGGTAACACTTTCGCATCCCCTCCCGCCTGGAGGACTTTCTAACTCTTCACTCCCTCCCCTGCTCTAACCACCTCCACTCTCCCTTCAGGTCAGGCACCTGTGGATAGACCTGAACATTGTATCAAGTTCCAATAAACCAAATGAATCCAAGATTCAACTACTTTTTCAGTCTACAAAAGGTAGCATTATGTGATACGACTCTTTCTCTGCACTTGGAGCTGAGACAGATGTGTGGTGGGGGGGGGGTGATTTTTATTTATTTATTTATAGGTTTTATTAAAGCTCACCTATTACCCACAGGCCTCGGGCTCCCTACAGAGAAACAACTATCACAATTGAAGCAGCTGGTTTCCAAGGTGCCAAATTAAAATAGATGAAGAGGTAAGGGGGAGGCGGGAATAAAAACATTAAGCTGAGACTTCCTCCCTCCCAAGTGCACGGTGCCTTCTACTATATTGCTCACATGAAATTGATTCCCAGTGTAATTAGACCAGGGCTACAAGGCAAAAAAAAAGAAAGAAAAATCTCAAATTATTCAGACCCCCAGAGCTATGCTTTTGCAATCACTCAAGTAACCGAGAAAGGAGCCAACTTTTTAATATAAATTTGTTATCAGTATCTAGACTGGCCAAGCTATTACAACACCCCATCTGCCTAAGAATACAGTCACAAGCTGAGTTGTGAATCAAAGGGAAGAGTCAGGCTTCCCACTTGCTCTCATAAACTTTTCATACGTAGAACAATCTGACTGGAAACTGCAGTTTATTCCAACAGTTCTCAAGGGCTGCTTGTCCCATTTGAAGGAGCTGGAGAGTTCCTCCGGTCTGCGGTAGACACCATGCTCCCGTTAGAATGGCTTGTGTCGGCCGTATTATGTACGGGCACATCCACATCCATCTTTCTTTGCAGCCCAGAGCTTGGAACTGCCATAGTACCCTCCCTCTCACCCCAAAGAGGCAGGAATGGCTTAATTGCCTTCCAGGTTGAAAATGAGCCGCGGAGACAGAAGAGCATCTTTCACGGGACTCAGAGGGGAAAGAAAGCGCCATCTTCCAAAAGAGGCACTTACTGGATTTCAGCAGTGCTGCCAGAACTTCAGCGGCTGCCCTGGGGAAAGAGAAAGAAGAGTGGTCAAGTCAATGTTCCGTGGTCGTGTTAGCCCAGGGATCCCACAGCCGGCCCGCTCACTGCTGCCACCTAACTGCCCCATTAGCAACCAGGTAGCAGGCATTCCATGGATTCTACCGCTGGCCATTCAAGGGCCAGGAATGCAGAAATCCTGCTGAGTGAAACGTCTCTCTTGCAAATGGGTCTCAAGAGTCCCTTCTGCTGCTAGGCGTCTCTTCCCCTCCCCGCTTCCACCAACTTCCTCACACTTCGCTCCTTCCAGCCAGAGCTCTCACAAGCCCTTGATTTGTACCTGCAAACCCTGGGGACTCTGTGGAATGAGTTGGGAGGGGGTGAGCCTTGGAGGCGGGGTGAGTACAGCAAACTTCTTGAAATGCTCAGGGCCCAGGGGACACACTCGAAAACATTCACACATTGGAAAATGAAGCTGGTTCCTTAGGGTAGAAAATGACGATATTGCATTTTTCTTCCAAATTCATTGTTTTCTTCCATAAAGGAATTTGACAGCCTTTGTAACAGCAAGAGGAGGCACAGAGAATGAAAATGCCTTTGGCCCAAGGCTTAGTGACTTCCGTCTGCTCCCTGTGCCTGGGGAGGTCACACAAAGACCCACTCATATGGCAGAGGGAAACTTCATGGCACTGGGGACTCTGCTGTGATTCTGGGAGGGAGAGTGGGCTTGCTTTAAAAAAAAAGAAGTATTCTGCACGACCCTACTAACTTATCCTTAAAGCCTATTCAACAGTAATGCTTTCAAATTGTGGGGCTGGAGAAGACATTTGAGAGTCCCTTGGACAGCAAGGAGATCAAACCAGTCAATCCTAAAGGAAATTAAACCTGAATAACCATTGGAAGGAACGATGCTGAAGCTAAAGCTCTAATTCTTTGGCCACTTAATGCAAAAGCCAGCTCATTGAAAAAGACCCTGATGCTGGGAAAGATTGAGGGCAGGAGAAGGGCAAGACAGAGGCTGAGATGGTTGGATGGCATCGCCGACTCAGTGGACATGAGTTTGAGCAAACCCCAGGAGATAGTGAGGGACAGGAGAGCCTAGGGTGCTACAGTCCATGGGGTCACGAGGAGTCGGACGTGACTTAGCAACTGAACAACAAAAAAACACCCAGTGATATGTTCCCAGCACCCTTCTGAGAACTGGGGGCACAGGCCAAAGAAAATATATCACTATTCCAAGATTTCATAGACATGGGAGATGAACTGAGACCCCAAACCCAGAAATCTCTCTTCCCATTTTGCTTCCTACACATCCATTCTTCTTCAGAGCTTATCTTGCACTTGCTTTGCCCTGGTCTCTGCATAGTTGATAAGGAGCAATTATCTTTGCAATATATTATATACTATTTCCCTGGTGGCTCAGATGGTAAAGAATCTACCCGCAATGCAGGAGACCCAGATTGAATCCCTGGGTCAGGAAGATCCCCTGAAGAAGGGAATGGCTACCCACTTCAGTATTCTTGCCTGGAGAGTTTCATGGACAGAAGCTACAGTCTGTGGGGTCACAAAGAGTCACACATGCCTGAGCAACTAACACTTTTACATTGAGTAATAGAGCTGATTGTGAAAAATAATAACAAAGGAATGAACAAAATAAAATAAAAACTAAATAAAATTAAATAAACTAAATATTTTAACCTAAATAAAAATAAACTAAACTAAAATAAAAATTAGGCACTTGAAACATGATTGCTCTCCATAACTTATGAGAAGCAGTGGCTTGATGCTCAAAGGCACAAATCCATGGTTGGGATGACCCCAGCTCAGTGAGACCCACCCAGCTTCAGGGTAGTTGTAAAGAAAGCAAGGCTAGTTTTCACCAATAGACTACATCATTTCTCCTTCCTAACCATAATTTCCTCGAATCAACTTTCAGCTTCCTCAGCCACCCTCTTTTCAACTCTACATAGTGGTGTTGCAGAAAGGGGAACACCTTCTTGTCTAACATTTGGAAATGAATTGTCCAAGGAGACACATGTACTGGCAAAACAAAAGGCATTATTGGGAAGGGGCGCCCGGGTGGAGAGCAGGGGACCCAGGGAACTGCTCTGCCATAAGGCTCACTGTCTCGGGTTTTATGGTAATGGGATTAGTGTCTAGATTGTCTCTGGCCAATCATCTCACTTGACTCATACAAGGTCTGACTCAGGGTCCTTCCTGGTGGTGCGTGCATCTCTCAGCCAAGACGTATTCCATCGAGAAAGATCCTGGGAGGTTGGTAGGGCATATGGACTGGCATCTCCCCCCTCCTTCCAGTCCCTCCCAAATTCTCCTGGTTACTTTTTGGTGTGTTCACTATCAGGACTTCTTATTTCAAGATAACTCATGTAAGTGCCTGGCCAAGGCAGGCAGTTTCAGCTAATGGTTCCCTAACCTTAGTGACTCTAAAAAGAAGCACTTTGAAGGCGTTGCTGAGAGCCCAAGTCAGTGTGGAAACTCCATGAGCCAAAGTACAGAAGGCCTGGCTTGGGCTGAGACAAAATGAAAATCAGTCTTTTGGGTCAAAAGAAGAGTAGCCACATTGAGTTCATCAAAGGGGGTTAGCAGAGAAGAAGGAAACTGTAGAAACAGGAAAAGAAAGAATGGGGTATCCCAAGTGAAATAGGTAGCCTAATCTTAGATCACAGACCAGGTCTTGGGGCAACCCTGCATTTCTGATTTGCATAGGCACATTTGTTTGGGGGATTCACTATCAAGTACTGCTCCATTGAAAACTGAAAGTGTTAATTGCTTAGTTATGTTCAACTCTTTGCAACCCCCACAGACTGTAGCCCGCCAGGCTCCTCAGTCCATGGGATTCTCCAGGCAAGAATACTGAAGTGGTTGCCATTTCCTTCTCCAGGGGGTCTTCCTGATCCAGGGATTGAACCTGGATCTCCTGCATTGCAGGCAGGTTCTCTACCATCTAAGCCACCAGGGAAGCCAATGGTATGATAACACAATAAATAAACATGAATCCAAACAGTGACATGATACAGCAGAAAACACATGGTAAGTGTCGTGTTAGTCAAAGATGGGAGATTGATTCCTGAAGAACCAGAAAATATTTCTTTCTTTACAAATATTTTGTCCTTCTAATTGGGGGATCAATCCATAACACAGCAAAGGGCACATTTAGACCAACAATGCACATCATGTTTGAGACCAAAATCCAGTGTAAGTTTAGATACAATTTCATAGATAATAGGAAGCCATTCCATTTCTTCTATCAAGAGGGTATGGTGTCAAGGATGGAAAAGTGAGAGGGAGAATTTGAGCAAATTGAAACAGGAGGAAAGGGGGCAGAGCACAACTTTTAAAGGAATGCCACAGCCATAAGACATGACAAAGACTGGTTAGAACCAACTAGACCCAAGGTGGTAGGGGATCCGACGTCCAATAGACTTTGAGCCGCATTACGCGCTCAGTGTAATATATTAGCGTAAGCTAAGTGACACACCCCCAGTGCCATGACAGCTCTGAGACCAACCATAAAAGGCCCAAAAGGGGGTGGTTTGGTCCAATTTCTGGAAATCTCACCCCTCCCCTGAAATAACAACAATCCTCCCTGGCCTGTGAAATTTATTGTTCAGTCGCTAAGTCGTGTCTGACTTATACAACCCCATGAACTGTAGCCCACCAGGCTCCTCTGTCCATAGGATTTCCCAGGCAAGAATACTAGGGTGGGTTGCCATGCCCTCCTCCAGAGGATCTTCCCAATCCAGGGAAGCCCAGCCTATGAAACTACCCAGCTGATAAAAACTAACTACAGCATATTTCAAGGCCTCTCTCTCTCGCCTTCTGTGAGACTCCGCACTCTATCCGTAGAGTATGTTTCTCTCTAAATAAACCCACTTTTACCTATCACTTTGTCTCTGAACTTCTTATAAATTAAGAAACTCAAATTCACCAGGAACAGAATAAGATTTGATGATAAACAGGCCAGTGATAAAGCACAGAGGAAAGGGAAGAGTCAATGACAGCCTGGAATTTTTAGCCAAGGTAATTGGGAGAACAATTAACCCAGGAAGGAGGGACATTGAGGTGTTTAGAGAAGATGATGAGCTTGATTTGGGACTTGCTGAGCTCGAGATGACAGGGACAGAGCTACACGGAAGTATTCAAAACGCGAGTGGAAACACAGACATGAGGATTCTGGAGGACATCCAGAGTTGGGGTGTATATTTATGAATCACTACAGTAGCAACACCACTTGTAGCCACAGCAACAGGGGATATCTGTGAAGAAATTCTATCAAGAGCGGAGTAGAGAATTGGTCCAGGGAAGCATCTGGACTAGAGGGAAGGAAACCCCTAAGAAACGCAGATAACGCACAGTCAAGGAGAAGGAAACAGAGGGGCTTCAGTTTAAAACTGGAAGTCGCTAGATTTTCCAGGCACGGTGTTTTTCAAACTGTAGGTTGTGACCCAATTGTTTGTTGTTTTCAGTCAATCGTGTCTGACTCTTTGACATTCCATGGACTGTAGCCCATCAGGCTTCTCTGTCAATAGACTTCTTCAGGCAAGAACACTGGAGTAGATAGCCATTCCTTTCTCCAGGGGATCTTCCTGACCCAGGGATCGAACCTGGGTTTCTGCCGCATTGCAGGCAGATTCTTTACCATCTGAGCCACCAGGGAAGCTGTAGGTTGTGACCCAATAGGAGCTGTAAATCAGTTCAGCAGTTAACTAACTAGCTTCATTAATGAAAATGAATAAATTGGAATGGAATAAAATATATCCAAGATATCTCATTCAGCAAAGCTTAGCAGTGATCTGGGAAACCCTATTTCAAGGCCCATACACACATCATGTGCCTACTGGGAAGATAATATAAATAGTTTCCTCTAAAAAAAATTAAGCTTGTCAAGATGCAGGTTAAGGTATAAGATCCATATGAGATCTAAACAAGAGCAAATGACTGGAATCAGCTAATGAACTTACGAGCAAACAGAAAGCGTTTGATCCCCCACGTGGTGCTGGGATCCAGGCATTCACGTGAATGTCACTGAAAGCCTCTGTATGTTCGCTGTGTCTGGTGGATAAATGTCTGGAAGACTGGTCCACTGTCTGAGCACTGTGCTCTGCTTCTCTCCTGACCCCCTGGTGTAACACTAAGGACGTAAAACCAACTACTTTGCCAACCAATGGTTAAACCAACAAAAAAGCAAAAATGCAAGCAGCTAAAGTTTAAACAAGTAAGAAAATGAGTGAAAGTGAGTTACTTCCACGCTAAGAAATCAAGCCCACAACATTGAATGAATGACTTGGTGTTCTAGACTGCCCCCTGCTGGACATGGACATTCAGTACCCATGGTTCTGGGAGTTTCACTGGTTCTATAAAGATTCTTGAGATGCCACCGTTCTGTTTAAACCCATATCATCATCCCATATGGTTTGAATTGCTCAGTCCTCCTGGGATTAAGACTAGAAATGCCAAAATGTCCTCCTCTGCTGACTCTCCCTGAGTTGGGTCACTGAATGGGTCATTTAATAAATTTTTGCTGAATATCATGCTCCCAGAGAACTACAACAGGCAAAGGAGAAATGGGATGGCTTCCACTTTACCCATTCCACAATGTGGGGGATAACTCAGTCAAGATTCTAGAGGTCACATGTGTGCGGGTGTGACATCACTTCAGTTGTGTCTGACTCTTTGTGACTCTATAGACCAAAGCCTACCAGGTTCCTCTGTTCATGGGATTCTCCAGGCAATAACACTGGAGTGGGTTGCCATCCCCTCCTCCAGGGGATCTTCCCGACCCAGGAATCTAACTCACATCTTTTATGTCTCCTGAATTTGCAGGCCAGTTCTTTACCACTAGCGCCACTTGGGAAGCCCTCTTGAGGTCACAGGTCATTTCAGTTCTCCTCCTCAGAAAAAGCTGTTTAAAACATTGCCAAATTTGTATATATTCCCTTGTCAAGAGTTAGCAGAAGCCACAGAACTGCAACAATTTAATTTACTTCTTCAAAATGAAATAAATTTTGAGAGCTTTTACAATAGTCTTTAATAATTATTACCATAATTTGGGGAGTCCCCATAAATGTCAAGTGCTATGCTAAGCGTCCTACATCTATCATGTGTAATCTCCCCAGGAATGCTGGAGGGTTAAATAACTAGTTCTATTGTACACATGCACCAGTGAGGTTCACAAACACTAAATAACCTGCCCAACTTCCAGCAGCTAGTAAGAGGCAGCATCGAAATAGTAGCCACATCTCTCCAGATCTAATCACATATAGCTCTTGGCACTTTTAAAATAATGCTAGAAGGGTCTTCCCTGGTGTTCCAGTAGTTAAGAATCCATCTCGCAATGCAGGAGGTGGAGATTCAATCGCCAGTTGGGGAACTAAGATCCCACATGCCACAGGGCAACTAATCCCGGGTACTGCAATGAAAAGTGCTAGAAGAAATCTAAAAGATCTCTCAGTGCAGGTGACTGGCACAAGGTCAGATGATTAATCTGTCACAGAGCCAATATAGCTTCTTCACCTTGAGTCCAGGGCTTAATTCAAGGTTCTACATTTTACAGTTTAGCTAAGCTTGAGTGGATGTAGATGTTCAAAGGTAGTCATGGAGACAAGGATGGAGAAGTTATCTGGTACCAACCCACAGAGGTTTTGAATGCCGGGCCTGAGTCGTTGAATTAGGACTTAGAAGGCTGGGGTTTGAAACTTGGATTTGCCATTTTTGTGGTCTTGTGTTCTGGGGTTTACTGGATCATTCCAAATCTCACAGCAGCCTCAGCAGTGAAGTAGATTTAATAGGTTCTAACTGATAACAGTGGTGTGAAGAAGGAGGTCAAGGCAAAATTAAATTAAAATCTACCAAAGTCCCTGGAACATACCATGAACTTGAGTGACATCTGTCGTAGAACCACTACCAAGCAAGGAAGTGAAGGTTCATCCCTGTATATGTGTTTGCACATGGTGAGCTGGCAGGATTATCATATATTAATCAGGAGAGGCCCCTGGAGAAAAATTAATTTCTCCCCCTTGGAGAAAAATAAAATAGCCAAACTATTTCATGGAGGTCAAATATTCTGTAACTCCAAAGGTCTAGATATAATGATCGTGATCTATATTAGTTATCTATATCTCTGTGAAAAATTACCACAAATTTAGCAGCTTAAAACAACATTTTCTATATCACAGTTTTTCTGGGGCAGGAATTTCATGGCTTACTAGATCCTCTGTTTATGGTCTTTCAAGGCTGCAGCCAAGCCGTCAGTCAGAAATGCATCCTTGCCATCTGAAAGCTCAGCTGGGGAAGGGTCTGCTTCCTAGCTCCAACAGATCATGGACAGAATCTATTTCCTTGCAACAGTGAAGCTAAGGACCCTGGTGTCTTTGCTATTAGTTGGCTGAAGACCATTCTCAACTCCTAGATGCTAAGCCAACAAACCTGTCTGCTAACTTCATCAATCATGAAATTTTTATAGGGAGTATGTAAACAAGACAAAGTCTTCTAGGACACGATGCAATCATGGGGGTAACACGCTCTCACTTTGGACATATTCTATTGTCTAGAAGCAAGCCTTGGATCTTACCCATTCTCAAGGGGAGCTATGCTCAGCCACTCAGTCCTGTCTGATTCTCCACAGTCCCATGCACTAGAGCCTGCCAGGCCCCTCTGCCCATGGAATTTTCCAGGCAGGAGTACTGGAGTGGGTTGCCATTTCCTTCTCCAGGGGACTGTCCCAATTCAGGGATCCAACCCACATCTCTTGCATCCCCTACATTCACAGGCAGATTCTTTACCACTAGCATCACCTGGGAAGCCCCTCAAGGGGAGGGGATTACTCAAATGCATAAACACTAGGAGATGTGGGTGATGGGGGGCTACATTAGAGTCTATACACCACCCAAAGCTTCTTGCAATCTTTGATATTTAGATACTAGGACCCTGATATTCTCCTAGCCAAGACATGACCCTCCCTGGTCTTCTCCTTCCCACAGAATAGAACTATCTACTGCTATCTCAGTATCTCAGAAACTCAGACATCCTTCTGTCTACATGCCCTTACCACCCAGATCACACCACACACTCAAACTCCCCCATTTTAACTTCTAGCATGCTCTTAATTTGCCCATTCCTCTGTTGTTGCCAGCCTGGTCCAAGCACATGGGGGTCCGGTACTTCACAGAGAAATGTAACTTCTAAAGTCATTGGCCTTGGTTGAAATTTACAGTTTATTTTCTATATAATAAATATATATGAACTGCAGAATCATGTTAGATATATCAGAAAATAGTTGCACATGAGTAAATGAAAGAAATTAAGATCACCCAAATATCTCTCATCTAACGACTGTGACAACCCCAGAATGAATCTAACCACATCATCTTTAATGTGTGTGTGTATTCGATCACGACCACCTCTTTGCGACCCCAGGAACTGTAGCCCACGAAGCTTCTCTGTCCATGGAATTTCCCAGGAAATATCTACTCTAAGTCCCCATCAAACTGGTCTTCAGGCTGCAACTAAAATGATCTTCTCAAGGTCATCAGATTAGAAAACCCTCACATCGCAACTCCCACAACCACTTTCACTCTTGGATAAACACCCAAATATGAAACATGCTCCAGGAGACCCCACCAAGCCTGGGAGCTGCCACCTGCTCCAGCCCAGCCCCAGCCCTGCCTCTTACGCTCTGTAGTTCTGCCCCTCTGACCTGCCAGGCTTTGAAATATATCCCGTAACTTGTCTTCCGTCCTTGCTAATGACACAGCCTAAATGCTGTGGCCTTCCCCTCCTTCTTCACATCCCATTTCAGGTGTCACTCCCGCAGGAAAGACTTTCAGGACCCCTAGCCTAGGTCCAGGTCCTCTATTGGTATATTCATCCTTCACCCCTCCCCCTTTTTAAATTTCTCAATTCAGTTTGTAATTTTTCACTCATTTCATGGTTATTTTACTAATGTCTGTCTCCCCTTCCAGTCTGCAAACTCCAAAAAACCAGAAAACATTTTGTTTGGCCTTATTCTGCGTGTGCCTATGTGCTCAGTCGCTTTACTCTTGTCTGACTCACTGAGACCCCACGGACTGTAGCCCGCCAGGCTCCTCTGTCCACGGGATTCTCCAAGCGAGAATACTGGAGTGGGTTGCCATGCCCCCTCCAGGGAATTTTCCCAACCCAGAGATCAAACCCACATCTCTTATGTCTCCTGCATTGGCAGGTGGGTTCTTTACCACTAGATCCATATTCTATACCCATCATTTAATAGTACTTGATTACAGAACACCATCAAATATTCACTGAACCTTTTCCAAAAATCAGGCGTTGGTCTAGGAGCTTTAGTTACACTGTCCATTCATTCAACAAATATTTATTGAGCACTTACTGTGTGCTGAGATAAACTGATAAACCAAAGATTCTTGCACTCCAAAGGGGGTGAGGTTAAGGAAATAATTAATAGACAATAAGTATTTTTGAAGAATATATTAAATTAGTATTCTCAATTGTGATCAGTGCCACGGAGGAAAAAAACAAAGAAAAATTAAAAATAGAGTAAAGAGATCAGATGCACAGGGCCAGGTTGCAAGTTTTTTTAAAAGTTTGGCTAGTGTAGTCTTCATGGAGAAGGCAATCTCTGAATAAAGGAGGGATGGAAGTTGTCTTATACATATCAGAAGGAAGCATGCCCAGACCCTTATAATGACAATAGGCCTGATCTGTTCAAGGAACAGAAAGTTGGACAGATCTGCTGGAGCCAAAATGGATGGGGGAAGATGAGTAGGAGCTGGGGTGAGGAGTAACAGAGGGCCTGGTAAACACTGTAAAGGCTTCACCTATACTCCAAGCGAGGAATTCACCAAAGAATTTTGAGCAATGATATAACATATTTTAAGACTTCTCTGGCTTCTCTATTTTCCAAAATACAAAAAAGACTCTAAGGAAGCCAGAGTAGAAACCAGAGACCAACCAGAGTAGAAACCAGTAGAGAACTTTGCAGAGCAAACCAAATACAGCAATGACTAAAAGGGATTATAGACAATGGTCAAGTGGAATTTCTCTTGACCCACTTGCAGGAATGCAGGGTTGGTTAAACCTCTGAAAATCAACCAATGTATTAATCCATCATAATAACAAAATAAAATACAAAAATTATATTATCATTTTAATAGACACAAGAAGACCATTTGGTAAAATTCATTACACTTTCATGATAAAAATGCTCAACACACTAGGAACAGAAGATAACTTACTAATATCTGATAAAGGGATCTCCTTATCCCTGATAAAGTGATCTCTTAAAACCCATAGTTAACATGATACTTCATGGAGAAACAAGACTGAATGCTTTCCTTCTCTGATCAGGAACAAGATTCAGATATTCATTCTTACCACCTCTGTTCAACATTGTACTGGAAGTTCTAGCCAGAGCATTTAATAAGAAGGGAAGGAAGAAAGGAGGGAAATGCTGATTGGAAAAAAGAAAGCAAAACTATCTTATCTATAGATGGTTGGGTCTTACATATAGTAAGTAAATTAATCCACTAAAAAACTATTAGAACTAAAAAGTTCTGCAATCAAAAATCAATTGCATTTCTGTAAACTAGCAACAAATAGTTCAAAAATGAAGTTTAAAATAGGAATCTGATTTATAATGGCTACAAAAAGAATTAAATTTGGGGTAATAAATCTAAGAAAGAAACCCAAGGCCTTTACATGGAAAGCTAGAAAACACTGTTTGAAAAAAAAATTAAAGAATATCTAAATGAATAGAAATTACCTAAATGTCAGCTGTCTCCTAACTACTGCTGTAGCCCCAGAATTGATGTATCCATAGTCACTGTGTTAATCTTAGTCACTCAGTCGTGTCTGACTCTTTGCGATCCCATGGACTGTAGCCCGCCATGGGATTTTCCAGGCAAGAGTACCAGAGTGGCCTGCCATTCCCTCCTCCAGAGGATCTTCCTGACCCAGGGATCGAACCCTGGTCTCCTGCATTTGCAGGCAGATTCTTTACCGCTTGAGCTACAGGGAAGACCCTAAGGTCCCCTTTAAAATGTTCAGGGTACTAACTACAGCAGGGGTCCCCAACCTGTGGGCCACAGACTGGTACCTCTTTTCAGATCAGAAGTGGCATTCAGTTCAGTTCAGTTCAGTCACTCAGTCGCTCAGTCGTGTCCGACTCTTTGCGACCCCATGAATCGCAGCATGCCAGGCCTCCCTGTCCATCACCAACTCAGAGGTTACTCAAACTCATGTCCATCTAGTCGGTGATGCCATCCAGCTATCCCATCCTCTGTCGTCCCCTCCTCCTCCTGCCCCCAATCCCTCCCAGCATCAGGGTCTTTTCCAATGAGTCAACTCTTCGCATGAGGTGGCCAAAGTATTGAAGTTTCAGCTTCAGCATCAGTCCTTCCAATGAACACCCAGGACTGATCTCCTTTAGGATGGACTGGTTGGATCTCCTCGCAGTCCAAGGGACTCTCAAGTCTTCTCCAACACCACAGTTCAAAAGCATCAATTCTTCGGCGCTCAGCTTTCTTCACAGTCCAACTCTCACATCCATACATGACCACTGGCTAAACCATAGACTTGACTAGACGGACCTTTATGTCTCTAATCAGCAGTGGCATTAGATTTGAAATAAAGTGCACAATAAATGGAATGCACTTGAATCATTCCAAAACCATCCCTGCCCTGATCCATGGAAAAATTGTCTTCCATGAAACCAGTCCCTGGTGCCAAAAAGGCCGGGGCCCACTAAGCTAGAGGGCTCTTCTCAGGAAGAACACGGATATGTTTTGAATTTGGAGCCAACAGAATTTCTTGGCCATTACTATGAGAAGCAACATTAACTTATTTCTCATGCATGGGTGTGTCCTCAATCACTTCAGTCATTTCCGACTCTTTGCGACCCCATGGACTGTAGCCTTCCAGGCTCATCTGTCCATGGGATTCTCCAGGCAAGAGTACTGGAATGAGTTGCCATTTCCTCCTCCAGGGGATCTTCCTGACCCAGGGATCAAACCCATGTCTCCAGTGGCTCCTGCATCGCAGGTGGATTCTTTACTACTGAGCCACCAGGGAAGCCCTGACGTATATCTCATAACAATTCCCACTTTACAGATGAAGGGACTATTCACAGTAAATTAACCCACCTGAAGTAACGTTAGAAAGTACCAGAGCAGGAACTTGGCCTCAAGTCTGTCTGACCCCAACATCTGGCACTTACCCCAGATACCTAGCAACACCGGCAGCCCTGGGGTCAGAAATACTGTATTTCAGTAAACTAGCAATGAATGAGGATGATATCTTTGAATATTAATCAATATTTTTGAATACTGATCTTTTATTGTGGCCACATTGCAGAATCTGTTCATTTGTTCTCATAGTTTTTTTTAATGGATTCATTATGACTTTTTATATACAAGACCAAGCCATCTATAAATCAGATAGTTTTCAAAAAGAAAAAAGTAGGCAGCCCTAGAACTTAATGTTAGATTCTCTCAAGAGCTGGCCATGGGATGCGGGGTTGTAGCAACAGAAACAGAAAGTGGTGGGGGAAAAAGAATTATTTAAAATAACAGGTGGAGAAAGCAGGAGGACCTTTACAAGAGACAGAACATGTTGCCCGCAGAACACAGACGTCCAGAACACCATCTGGTACCATCCCAGCCTCCTGCCTGGCTGGAGAAGGAAGAGCAGGATGGGTAAAAGCTCACAAACACGTACACACACACACACACACACACACACACACACACACACATACGGCCAGTTACCAAGGAAAACAGATGACAAATGGATCTTTCTCATCACTATTTTCAGAAAGGGAGGAGAAAACAGAAATGGAAACTGAGATAACTCCTACATGGTGAAAGAAAAGAAAAACCATGGACATATGGCGCAAAGGTCAAACCAAATCCTGTGCCCAGCATGGAACTTGTCCATTTCATTCTGGAGAAAGAAAAAGAAAAAGTACTCCCCAACTCTATCCAGATGTTGTCAAAGACACCTTGTGGGAACCATCATCCATCATGGGAAATTGTTACAAGAGAAATCAAAACCCTAATCTCAGGCAGGTTTGTTAGAACATCAGTAGGGGATGTGGTCACGTATGGATGTGAGAGTTGGACTATAAAGAAAGCTGAGCACCAAAGAATTGATGCTTTTGAACTGTGGTGTAGGAGAACACTCTTGAGAGTCCCTTGGACTGCAAGGAGATCCAACCAGTCCATCCTAAAGGAGATCAGTCCTGGGTGTTCATTGGAAGGACTGATACTGAAGCTGAAACTCCAATACTTTGGCCACCTGATGCAAAGAACTGACTCACTGGGAAAGACCCTGATGCTGGGAAAGATTGAGGGCAGGAGGAGAAGGGGATGACAGAGGATGAGATCGTTGGATGGCATCACCAACGCAATGGACATGGGTTGGTTGGACTCCGGGAGTTGGTGATGGACAGGGAGGCCTAGCGAGCTGCATGCAGTCCACGGGGTCACAAAGAATTGGACACGACTGAGCGACTTAACTGAACTGAACTGAGGGGATGTGACCGAGGATGGTTTATGACCTGAGCCAGGGAGCCGGGAGCACAGCACCACAGTCCAGGCTGGGAGGACCCTACCCGGCTGGTCCTAAGCAGCAACTCTGCAAAGGGGAACCGGTTTGGAAGTACTTCCAAATCCACGGGCAATGGCATCAGGACCTAGGATTCAGATAAAATTTTTTGAGAATCCCCACGACCAGAAGAGGAAAGGTTAACTCAGGGGAGGGAGGAGCAGAGTGTGGATTCTAATAAGCTCTCACAAACAGGGGAGACTCTTTGACTCTTGAGTTACAACTCAATGTGACAGTAATGTTTGAGTTTCCTTAAATTATTCATAAAATATAATATATATGGATGAGTGACTGTGACCCTATACATATATATTTGTATATATAAATGTATAATATGCACGTATATATAAAATATACATATAAATATATATGTGTATGCATATAAATTTGTATGTATGTATATATAAATACATAATGAGAGCAGCATATAATTATGCATATATATGCAAAATAAAGTGTTACAGAATGTTTTCTGTATTACTGTAGTAGAATAATTGCTGTATTTAGTTGAATTCTTCTAAGATAAATGCATGTATGAGGCCATCCTATCTTGAATATCTGGAAGCACAAAAAAGCTGTGCAAACCCAGAACAGGCACCTGGCAGATATTTGCTGATTTGATGAATGAACAGAAATGTATCTGATTTTACTCTTGCTGAAGAGCAAAGACAGGCCTGATCCTTACTTGACCTACTTATTTAGATGTAAGAGAGTGATGCACTTGGTACCAAGACTTAAAGCCCCCATCACTAACGCAACCAACACAACCAGCACTTCCAAAGGTTGCCATTCACAAATGACCAATATGGTAAGATTCTTCCCACTGATACGAGATTGCGAGAATAAGCAAATGCATAGGGATACAAGTAGATTAGAAGTGCCAGGGGCTGAGGGGAAGGGGGATGGGGAGCTATTGCTTAATCATCACAGAGTTTTGCTTAAAGTAATGAAAATGTCAGTTTATGACAAGAGTTTTTGTTTGTTTAAAAGTTATCAAATGTTTAAGTGAAACAAATGAAAACTTTTGCTTAAAATAATGAAATAGTGGTGATTATTGCCTAACAGTGAAAATGTAATTAACGCCACTGAATTGCACACTTAAGGACAGTTAAAATAGTAAATTTTAAAAATTGAAATATTGCTGATCTACAGTGCTTTAGGTGTACAGCAAAGTGATTCATTTTATATATATATATATATATATATATATATATATATATATATATATATATATTCGGTTTTATATATATATGTATATATATAACTTTTCAGATTCTTTTCCATTATAGGTTAATACAAGGTTTGAGTACGGTTATCCAGTTAAGGGTCCCTTGAGCTGCAAGGAGATCCAACCAGTCTATCCTAAAGGAAATCAGTCCTGAATATTCATTGGAAAGACTGATGTTGAAGCTGAAACTCCAATATTTTGGCCACCTGCTGCAAAAAACTGACCATTTGAAAAGCCTAATGCTGGGAAAGATTGAAGGCGGGAGGAGAAGGGGACGACAGAGGACAAGATGGTCGGATGGCTTCATTAACTCAATGGACATGAGTTTGAGTAAACTCCGGAAGTTGGTGATGGACAGACAGGCCTGGAGTGCTACAATCCCCAGGGTCGCAAAGAGTCAGACACGACTGAGCAACTGAACTGAACTGAACTAACCTCACATTAACTCCAGAAACCACAAAGAAACTGTCACCAAAAAAAGGGGGGCTTTTTTTTTTTTTTTAAAGATTACCAGGAGTGGACTTTCCTGGTGGTCCAGTGGTTAAGAATCCACGTGACAGTGCAGGGGACATGGGTTCAATCCCCAGTCCAAGAAGACCCCAGATGCTAGTTGGGGCAACTAAAAAGTCCATGCGCCACAACTGCTGAGCCCATGGACTGCAATAACGAAGCCCGCACACCCTTCTCCATGAGAAAAGCCGTCGCCATGTGAAGCTCCCGCACCGCAACTAGCGTAGCCCCACTAGCCCAGTGCACTGCAACAAAGACCAGCACAGCCAAAAATAAACTAATCCATTCAACAACAGCAACAAAAAGACGACCAGGAGTGAACTGCCGTGGTGGGAGGGAGAGCAAGCGGGCAAGTAGTGCCCTGAGAGCGTAAGGGGATGTGGCACAGACCACACTGCTCAGCTTCACCACGAGTGGTGGGCAGCACAGGGTTCCTCTCGCGGGTCAGCAAGCTTCCAGCAGAGAGTCCGCCTGCTTTTTTCATCTCCCTTACAGAGACACTGGCTCTCTTCCCAGACCCCTCACGTACTATGACTCTCACCCAGAAGTGCCATGAAGAGGTTAATGGCTTGCTTAGATTTCAAGGTGAAGAAGTTCTTCTGTTTGCACAGGCATTTTTTCTTTTTTGCCTTTAGAATTACTGAATCATTCGTACCTATCCTATGCTGAACACATGTTTGCAGATAGAATAGATGCATGGATGGATGGATGAATACATTATCATATACAAGTGTTCGTATATGCTATATAATTGAAAATATACTTTAGCATGCTTTTGATTATTTGTAGTAGTGTAATTATGCTTCTTAAACCATCATTAGACATCACGTGCTTTAAAGATATGAAAGTGTATATACCACAATGTGTAAAATAGATAGCTAGTAGGAAGCTTCTGTGTAACACAGGGAGCCCAGACTGGCGCTCTGTGACGACCTAGGCGGGTAGGATGGGGTGGTGGTGGTGGGAGGCTCAAGGAGGAGGGGATATGTATAGTTAAGACTGATTTGCATCGTTGCATGACAGAAACCAACATAACACTGTAAAGCAATTATCTTCCAGTTAAAAAAATTTTTAAAGTATAGGCATGGGAGTTTGAATAAGACTATGATTTTTTTTTTCTAATTTAAAGAATCCATGATTCTTTGAGGCAATATCGTGATGGAAACGAACTGGTGGTTGTTTGGGTAGACCAGCTGGTAGAGCATCAGACTTTTAATCTGAGGGCCCAGGGTTCAAGTACCTGTCTAAGAGCCAAAAAATAAATGAACAAATTTTTTAAAAAATAAAAATATTTTAAAACACTTTTAAAGTTTAAAAAGTAGTGGTTACTACTCTAAAAAGATACTACAATGAAACAAAAAAGTGATGTAAAATAAACATCTTTAAATAATGAAACATGGAGACTATCTTAGCCACCACAGTCTGAAATCTGGGTGAACTGTAAGTCACCTTTGTCTAGAAAGACATCACAGATGACAAAACTGAGGTACTAAAGATTAAGTGGATTTGGGAAAGATATTTTTTTCTTATAATTCCTTTGAAATCAAGAGAGAAAGTTCATTAAAAAAATTTAAGTCTCTGATCCATCAATTTAATGACTCTAGTTCTTTCTCTTTTCCCCTACTTAAATGTGCTGTCACCTAAAATAAATCCAAGCCAAAATGAGCCTTTATAAAGGAAGAAATGAAACATTAAATTGTCAGCCAAACCTTCCAAAACACTGCATCTAGACCTTCCAACAACTGAGTCAACAAACTGAAATATGTATTTAACAGTTACCCACATTCATTTGGGGATTAGGTTTACAGAATAATCTTTCTGTTGGAACTCAATCCAATCCCCAAGTGAAGGTCATCTTTTGTCTATGATAAACACAATAATATCTTGGCTGTTGCAAACAGGGCGGTTGTGTAAACTCCCAGGCATGTTAGAATCACCCATGTTTATTTTAACAACCCCATTGGTAGGATTAAATGGGCTTAAAGACTAAATGACTTTACTAGGGTGGGTTTCCTATATTTATAGAGTGTCTTTTGACCATTAAAATTAGATTCAAATAACCTACATAACAAGAAATGATTTTCCTTATAAACATTAGACCAATTGTTTAAACTTGTCTAAGGAGGCCAGAACCTTATATATGTTGCCAAAATCCTGCCTGTAAATTTATTAGGCATATTTACTCTATTGGAGCTACATAACCTGAAGAAGAGTTCATCCAAGATGGAATAAGTCAGTGGTTGAGTCATGTCACAATTTCTAAGTACAATGTCATGCATGAGAGAACAAAGTGTCTGGTGCCCTAAAGAATGAGAAGTTAGCATTTTTTAAAGCACAGCGGCCAAAAACGAGGACTATCCAGCATGCAATCATTCATTAATGTCCTGTGCCATCAAGTCCTTTGAGTACCATCAGCAAACTACGTTCTTCCCCGGTTACACATCATAAAAGCCTCAAGACATTGTCTTCTTTTAGGATAAGAAAGTGAGGGAACCTGTAATTCTAGAGCAGCAGATCTACCAATGTGCTGAACACAAATCTCAGGAGGTATTCCATGTTCAGATACATATGGGACTCACTTCATATGGCATCCTTCCATACTGAAATAGTTGAAGAAATTATGATTCATCTGCACAGAATATCTATGCAACCCTCATGAGGAATGACGTTGGGCTATATATTCTGTTGAGAATGAAAATAAATGAATAAATAAACTTGCATAACTGTAAGTGAACTGTCAATGTTAAAAAACAAAGTCAACAACAAAAGTGTATGTGCTTACAAGGATATATATACTTACAGCACAAGAACATATATGCACAACTGGTAAGCCTCAAAAAGACTAGAAAAGTATACTGCAATTCATTTTTAGCAGCAATCACCAGGAAGGGATGGAGTTGGCATAGAGGAGGAGTATCTCATCATTTTTCTAGAAATTTCTGTACTATTTTAGGCTCTTATCACACTGAGGTGTATATCGGTCAGTGCAGGCTGCCACTAACAAAACACCACAGACTGAGTGGCTTAACAGCAAAAAATGTATTTTCTTCCAGTTATGGGGACTGGGAGTCCCAGATGCAGGCCTGACAGGGCTGGTTTCTGGTGAGAGCATGCCCCCTGGCTTGCAGGCAGCCACCTTCTTGCAATGTCCTCACCTGGCTTTTCCTTGGTGCTTGTACTTTCTCCTTTTTCTTATAAAGCCACCAGTCTTACCACATTAGAGCTGTACCCTTATGACCTCAGATGTTGTTCAGTTGTGAAGGCATGTCTGACTCTTTGCAGCATGCCAGGCTCCTCTGTCAAATTCATGTCCATTGAGTCCATGATGCTCATTGAACCTTAATTACTCATAAAGACCTTATCCTCAAATCTAATCAGTCAAAGGGAGGGTTAGGCCTTCAATTATGACTTTTAGGAGGGGCAAAATTCAGTCCATAGCAATATGTTTCTTCAATGGACATTATTAGTGGCCTGATCGGCACTTATTTCCACCTAACACCTTCCAAAAAGAACCTCAGTTGTGTGTCGGTATCTACATATCCCATGCGGAGCCAAGTGCTTAAGGGAGGGCTCAGCCATCCTCCTTGCTATGAATTAGTTTAGGAATAAGGCTAAGAACCAATCCAGCCAAAGACCTGTGGGAGAGAGTCTATAGGTAGATTTTGAAACAAGTCAATTCTCTCGAAGAAAAAGCCCTAGGAAGAAATGGCCACTCCTCTTCTTAAGGATACTGCCAATATAGACTTAAAGCCTGTACCTGCTGCAGCCTGGAGAAGGAAATGGCAACCCGCTCCAGTATTCTTGCCTGGAAACTGCCATGGGCAGAGGAGCCTGACGGGCTGCAGTCCTAGGGGTCCCAAAGAATCAGACAGGACTGAGCAACTGGGCACAGTGAGCATGCGTGGAGCACCATTCTGCTGCCAGTCCGAACACAGAGGCAACTCTGACGGCGGCAAAAGCCAAGAGGGAAAAGCCGGAGCCCTTGGTGTCACCACCGACCCACAGAGCCACCCGCCCAACATCCGTACTTCCAGCCACACGAAAACATCACATTTCTTCTTCCTCAAATCATTACAAGTCAGAGAGCTTGTACTATGTGGAGCCTAAATCATCCTAAATGATGCAGTTTCTGAGAAATAATAAAAATATATCCGGTGAAAGACTTTCAAAAATCACCCTCTTAGCAATTTACAACATATATTAGTGAATTAAAGACTCTGAGACATCCCAGAGTTAAAACAAACTCCTATTGTATTTCAGCTGGAGCTCCCCAAATTCATTTGATAATGGGATCCTTTTATATGCTTTTCAGTAAATCCTATTGCCCTCAACAAAAGAAGATAGCTGTTGAAAGATACCCCTAGGGTTTTGCTAGGATAGACTTAGAAATGTGAAAAAATGACAGAGTTGAGCTCAAGAAAAAAAGGGGCAAAAATTCCCTAAGGTAGGAAATGCTTGAGGGACTTTTAAAATCTGGAACATCCAAAATTCAGTTTTTTTCTGTTGTGCTGCTGTGTAGTTTCATTACCATCACAACCATCTGATGCCCTAAGTCTCCAGTAATTCTTGCCAGGTGAGCATTTACAGGTGAATGCTAGGAGTAAAAAGCTACTGGATTTCCCACCAGATTTGGAATTGAATTTCACTTTAATCTGAAGAACATGTGATCCCAGATGATTTTCAGGTCTTCAAGAAAGCTGCCCATGTAGTTTAATATTTTAATTTTTTTTTAGGTATCCCTTTGGTAATGGAATTATGTTTGGAGACTTTTTGTCTGATGAATCTGATGAACTAAGTGATACTAACTAGGTATGAAGTGCAAATTAAAACTACCAAATCCTCTGAAAAAAAAAAAAAAATGGACAATGCAGCATGACCTCACCTTCAGAGTACTCACAGGGAAGGGTGTGTCTGTAGATGTGTGTCTCCTTAGTTCCGGGATGATCACAAGCATATTCAACCAATCAGAACTCCAGAACAACCAATTCCCTATGCCTTTCACTGACCTCCAATGACCCTCCAATGACCAATTATGATTTCTGGGATTTTACAAGTATTTGGGGGCTATAATGATTAACATTTGTCTTTCCCTATTACTTTGTAAAACCCATCAGGACAGAGGCCTATCTATTCCGAATCACCATCCCATTCCAGGTGCCTACACAGTACTCATTCTATGGTAAACTCCCAATAACTGTGTGATGAAAGAATGAATCCATCAGTGAATGAGATACTTAAAGACCTTCGTAGATCAACTGAAGAAGCGAATCCTTTCTACACTTCACGCTTAGTGACTCTCATAAAAAACATTCATTCCCATCATAAAACGATGTCTCCTAGTGGAAGAGAGCACATCAAAGACAATATATCCATATCAGGTTCTGCAGAAAAACCCCAGTGACAAATAATAGAAATTTGTCTCTTGCCTGAGACATTGCTAGCTTGATCCTTTCATGCCTGTTTGGACAGACAGGATTAAATTGCCATAGAGTGAATTTTCAGGCTGTGACGCCCCTGATGGAACAGAGGCTTGCCAGTTCTTTGCCCACATACTGCCACATTCTCCCTTCGTACTATCTACCCAATATGAGATCAGGAACTCATTTGATAATTCATCCTGTCTCTTGGGTTATCACCAAGGTTATCATAGGTTAATTAGCTGTAAAACTGTTAATTAGTGCTTTAGGAAGTCAGATCTCCCAGTACAAACGGACATAAACAGGAAGCCTCGATTTCCAGAGTGCTCTACTTCTAAAAGCAGTTTTGCAGAAATCCAAAAGCCCATTAAATGGACTGATATTCTCTTTCAGATACGGGAAACAATGCTATCATCTGGCAGAGCAAATAGGGAACAGAAGGGGGAAAACGTGGGAGAAAGATCCCAAGACCGCAGCCAAGTAGACATCGCACCCGGTTTACGTGTATCACACCTTCTTTTTCTGTAAATGCCGAAGCGTTGTAGACCCAGACAGTTTGACAAATGAGTAGGCTCATGGAGAACTAAGGAGGATGATTAAGGAAGTGGAATCATTGATATATGAGGAGAGAGGCTTTTGAAAAACCTAATTATGAAGCGACCCAGCCAAATGATGAGTTTGCTGAGAAAGTACAGATGTACTTCTGGTTTGTACTTAGAAGCCAACCCCAGAGCAGGTTAGGAACAAAATGAATTTTTCTCACAGGATGTGCGTAGGAGTAAAATGAAGAAATTTAAAAGATGAGAGATCAAGACCCAGTGTCAGGGAAAAAATCCCTCACAGGAGAATGTGTTACTCTGTCAAGATCTCCCCCTGCGCCCAGAGGTCTCACCTCCAGATAGAACACTTGGAAGCAGATGTCAGCTCCTCTCTACTGTTGTCACTCGCTGGGCCCGATGGACTTGTCAGAAGGACCCTGTCATTGCCAATTTGTGCGAGTGTTTAATGCAAACAGCTTTTGTGTTTACAATAGGACCATGGTTAGAATAAACAGAGAAAATATTCCAAAATTAACAGGTCTTGAATAACCTTCAAAATCTAGCTAAAAGCCTGGATTAAGAGTATGTCAAGGATCATCTTTTTTTAAATATTTTTGCAATCTTTTTTCTTGATGGACCATTTTTAAAGTTTTATTAAATTTGTTACAATATTGTTTCTGGGTTTTTTTTTTTTTATGTTTTAACTTTTTGGCATGCGGGACCTTAGCTTCCTAACCAGGGATAGAACCCACAGCTCCATGCACTGGAAGGCAAAGTCTTAACCAGTGGACTGCCAGAGAAGTCCCAGGCACCAGTCTTTACACACTGGTCTTTCCACTGTGTTGAAACACACAGTCTGTGATTTATTCTGATGTTTAACTACTTCTCCTCTGTGTTGTTAAGCTTTTCCCCCAGAGAGATCCACGGAGCCAGGCCCACTTTCTGTGCCTACATGCAAGCCTTGAGAACCTCCACTGTGCCATAAAGCAAAAGCAGCTCAGAATGAAGTGATGGTCCCACCTCCAGTGAGCTGTGGGTTGAGATCAGAGAAAGCCATGAGAGGCCAGAGTGACACCTACAGTTTGCCACTTTCTGATGGAGACACGTGGTTCAGTGGCTCTGTTGCATCATTCTGAACTCCAGTGAGAAGTCAAATCACAGTGGGTTAAAGACTTAAATGTAAGACCTAAAACTATTAGGCTAGTTCAGTTCAGTTCAATTCAGTCACTCAGTCATGTCTGACTCTTTGCGACCCCATGAAAGGCAGCATGCCAGGCCTCCCTGTCCATCACCAACTCCCAGAGTCCACCCAAACCCATGTCCATTGTGTCAGTGATGCCATCCAACCATCTCATCCTCTGTTGTCCCCTTCTCCTGCTACCCTCAATCTTTCCCAGCATCAGGGTCTTTTCCAATGAGTCAGCTCTTCACATCAGGTGGCCAAAGTATTGGAGTTTCAGCTTCAGCATCAGTCCTTCCAATGAACACCCAGGACTGATCTCCTTTAGGATGGACTGGTTGGATCTCCTTGCAGTCCAAGGCTCTCAAGAGTCTTTTCCAACACTATAGTTCAAAAGCATCAATTCTTCAGTGCTCAGCTTTCTTCATAGTCCAACTCTCACATCCATACATGACCACTGGAAAAACCATAGACTTGACTAGACGGATCTTTGTTTGAAAAGTAATGTCTCTGCTTTTTAATATGCTGTCTAGGTTAATCATAACTTTTCTTCCAAGGAGCAAGCCTCTTTTAATTTCATGACTGCAGTCACCATCCGCAGTGATTTTGGAGCCCCCAAAAATAAAGTCAGCCACTGTTTCCACTGTTTCCCCATCGATTTCCCATGAAGTGATGGGACCGGATGCCATGATCTTAGATTTCTGAATGTTGAGCTTTAGGCCAACTTTTTCTCTCTCCTCTTTCACTTTCATCAAGAGGCTCTTTAATTCTTCTTCAATTTCTGCCAAAAGGGTGGTGTCATCTGCATATCTGAGGTTATTGATAATTTCTCCTGGCAATCTTGATTCCAGCTTGTGCTTCCTCCAGCCCAGCGTTTCTCATGATGTACTCTGCATATAAGTTAAATAAGCAGGGTGACAATATACAGCCTTGACATACTCCTTTTCCTATTTGGAACCAGTCTGTTGTTCCATGTCCAGTTCTAACTGTTGATTCCTGACCTGCATACAGGTTTCTCAAGAGGCAGGTCAGGTCTAGTATTCCCATCTCCTTCAGAATTTTCCACAGTTTATTATTGTGATCCACACAGTCAAAGGCTTTGGCATAGTCAATAAAGTAGAAATAGATGTTTTTCTGGAACTCTCTTGCTTTTTCAATGATCCAGCAGATGTTGGCAATTTGATCTCTGGTTCCTCTGCCTTTTCTAAAACCAACGTGAATATCTGGAAGTTCACAGTTCACATATTGCTGAAGCCTGGCTTGGAGAAATTTGAGCATTACTTTACTAGCGTGTGAGATGGGTGCAATCGTGTGGTAGTTTGAGCATTCTTTGGCATTACCTGTCTTTGGGATTGGAATGAAAACTGACCTTTTCCAGTCCTGTGGCCACTGCTGAGTTTTCCAAATTTGCTGACATTGAGTGTAGCACTTTCACAGCATCATCTTTTAGAATTTGAAATAGCTCAACTGGAATTCCATCACCTCCACTAGCTTTGTTCCTAATGATGTTTCCTAAGGCCCACCTGACTTCGCATTCCAGGATGTCTGGCTCTAGGTGAGTGTGAGTGGTCACACCTTCATGATTATCTGGGTAGTGAAGATCTTTTTGCACAGTTCTTCTGTGTATTCTTGCCACCTCTTCTTAATATCTTCTGCTTCTATTAGGTCCATACCATTTCTGTCTTTTACTGAGCCCATCTTTGAATGACATGTTCCCTTGATATCTCTAATTTTCTTGAAGAGGTTTCTAGTCTTTCTCATTTTATTGTTTTCCTCTATTTCTTTGCATTGATCGCTGAGGAAGCCTTTCTTATCTCTCCTTGCTATTCTTAGGCTAGTAGAAGAAAACAAACAGCATAACTTCTTGACATTGGTCCTGGCCATGATTTTTTGGTCATGAGATCAAAACCACAAGAAACAAAACCAAAAACAGACAAACAGGAGTGCATCAAACCCAAAAGCTTCTAGACAGAAAAGGAAACAATCAACAGAGTGAAAAGGCAATTTACAGAATGGGAGAAAATATTTGCAAACCATTTGTCTGATAAGGGGTTAATATCCAAAATATATAAGGGACTCCTACAACTCAAGAGCAAAAAAAAAAAAAAAAATTAAATTAAAAAAAACTGGTTAAAAGTGGACAAAGGACTTGAATAGACATTTATCAAAGAAAACATACAAATGGCCGACAGGCACTTTTGAGGGGGTGAGGAGGGAAATCATTTTGTTTTTATGGTTGCTGTTGATGCTACTACTGTGCCTATAGTCATCATTATTAGGATCTGATCTACCCATATTCATGTGTTTATTTTCAGGTTACAGACATCATTTTGTATTCAGAATATCTCCTGTCAATATCACAAAGCTGGATTTTAATCTCTGTTGCCCTTGTTGAGTTCATTCAGATTTGTCATAATATAGATGGACTTCTGCTGTCTTATTTTATATTTCCCACTTACATTCTTTCTCCTTGATTCCTTTTCATTTTCTTTCCTGCCTTTCATTTGATTGATTAAAATTTCTTTGCTTCCTTTTTTTCCCTCTGTGGACTAAAACTTTGTCTTTTCCCCCTTACTTTCCTAGCTGTTTCCTTGAACTGTAAATATACATAATTATATATTAATTATGTATTTAGTGAGAATTTTACTTACAAAAAGTTTTTTCTTTTTAATTTTTCTGTATGTGTACTTTTTATTTTCTGCTGGTGAGAGATGGGGAGTTGAACAGGGAAGTCACCTAATGATTTTCTCTATTTTCCTTTTTTCCCTATATTTTCCCCAAAGATACTTGCATTTTTAAATACAAGTACATGGTTATAATTCAGGCAAAATTAAAAGGCTTATGTGAAAATAGCTATACAGCACCATACTTCTCTGTATATTTACATTTTGCTCCCTGAAGCAAACTCTTCTAATATTTCTGCAGTTTATTCTAGTATTTACCACCAAGCTTCTAAAAAATACACTGACATTGCTGCTTATTGAGTTGTCAAATTTAGACAATGCCTATGGACTTGCTGTTTTGAGAGATGGCTCTGCCTTGGGTTCCCAGACACCACAGTTAACCTTTTGCCTTCCTCCACTATAGAGGAAGAATATAGAATAACCTTTCCAGATGCCCTTGAAGTGGGATGTGGTCATGTGACACAGTTTCACCAATGAGATATAGTCAGATGTCCCTAGGAGAGCTTATTCTGTCTTAAAAACACAAACTCTCACTAGCAGAAACAATAGGCCCCATGTCCTTCATCCATGTTCCTGCCCGGAGTGTGGAAGCAGTACGTGAAGGCAGAGTGTGAAGACACAGTAAAGATGGCTTCCCAGATGGCTTGGTGGTTAAAAACAAAACAAAACAAAAACTGCCTGTCAATGCAGGTAGATGCAAAAGACTCGGACTTGATCCCTACATTGGAAAGATCCCCTGGAAGAAGGCATGGCAACCCACACCAGCATTCTTGCCTGGAGAATCCCATGGACAGAGGAGCCTGGTGGGCTATAGTCCATAGAGTCACAAAGAGTTGGACAAGACTGAAGTGACTTTCATGCACTCAAAGATGGTGGAACAGAAAGAAAGAGCCTGATTCCCAAAGACACGGGTTGTCATTCTACCAGGATTTCAGAGACCACTCTGGTAGGGTTTTCTTTCATTCACAACGATTCTATTTATTTCACTTTCTACTTCAAGAAGACCAATTATTCTTAGTTAAAAATATCATCTCTTACCTTTTTATCTATCACTGCCATTTTAATTCCATGAATCCCTTTGAGTTTTTCCTGCACTCAGGGTGATTATCACAAGCCTTTGCTATGTCATGTATTCACTTCTCTGCTAGGTCTTTTCTATTCCTATTCAGTTTCTTTCACTTAAAAGGGAATTTGTACCTTAATTTTTTTTTTCTCCCTCAGTAATCTTCCATTTCAGCTCACTCTGTTGTTTTAGCAATTTATCTTTGAGCTCTTGAGTCACCGAATTCTTGCTCACTTTAAATTCTACTCTGAAAAGCACTTACAGGAAATTTTTATTTGTTTCTTGGGTTGGGTTTTCTTGAGCTTAGACTCTTTTTTGTTTGTTTGTTTTAATATCTGCTTCCTTGCATCTTTTAGATGGTTCTTCCTCCACAATGTTACCTAGAGGGTATGTGTGTGCTCAGTCGCCTCAGTCGTGTCTGACTCTCTGCAACCACATGGACCATAGTCCGTCAGGCTCCTCTGTCCATGGGATTTTCCTGGTAAGAATACTGGAGTGGGTAACCATTTCCTACTCAAGGGAATCTCGCCAACACAAGAACCAAACCGTGTCTCTCACATCTCCTGCATTGCAGGCTGATTCTTTGCCTGCTGAACCATCAGGGAAGCCCATTAACTAGGACAGTCTTTTTTATGCATTTTATTTGCTCTATAAAGATGAGGTTGAATTATCCATTAGTCCACCCTCACACTATTTGGTACCTCATTAGCTTCCTTTCAGGGTTTCACTTGGAGGTCTAATGTTGTAAGTTAGATATGTTTTTGCACAGCCTCGGTAAACTATATCTGCTTTTGTGTATCCTACAGGAAGAGGATGGGGGAGCCCAGGTTGGACTAGAGTCAGTGTACTGCATTTATCCGAGTAGAATTAACAACTGTTTAGAAAGCCAAGGCAGGACATGGCCACATCAAACAAACAAACAAAAATCATAATAAAATACAATAATTATTCACGTATCTGTTGGGCCTCCATGGTGGCTCAGACAGTAAAGAATCTGCCTGCAGTGTGGAAGACCTGGATTTGAAGTCTCAATGTGGAAGATCCCCTGGAGGAGGCCACGGCAACCCACTCCAGTATTCTTGCCTGGAGAATCCCATGGACAGAGGAGAGGAGCCTGGTGGGCTATAGTCCATGGGCTTGCAAAGACTCGGACACGACTGAGTGACTAACACTTTATCATTAATATAAAATATGAAAAGTAGATGTTTATTTTTGAAATCATAATTCTGTATTCTATACAAATGTTAATATTTAAACAAAAATAAGACAAGATAGTACTTAGTAGTATTTACTAATAGATCTAAGCAAATCATATGTGTGAGAAATGTTTAATATTTTTATAGTATTTCTTTCTGCCCTCTGATAAACTATTTAAATTTTTTTAAAAGTTATGCTCTGTATACATTATGCTATATTAACATCTATTCTTAAAATACCTGAATATAATGCATTGTGATAAAAGAGAACATAGGACTAGTTAAGCAGGTATTATCCATATTTACTTTAAAATAAAATATGTTTCTTTTGGTGTCATGGCACAGTAAGCTACTTGTAATCTTTCTAAATCCTTCTCAAACAATATTTCTCTGAATTTCCTGCATCTTTTAGGACATCCTTTTTAATGAAGTAGTGATACTGACAACAGTCAAGTATAAAATTCATTTTGTGTTGCAAGCTCTGCCCTTATTAAGCCCACATCACACTGATTTCTGGTTTTGATGATATCAAGCTAAATATCCTCTCCACAAAGCATTTGTACACAGAATACTTACAATTTTATTTACTAGCAACACAAGGTTTTTTAGATTTCTAGGAATTAGTTTCCAGTTCTTCACAAATGCTCAACCACATCGTGTCTACTGGTTTGTTATGAAAGATCAGTCGTCTGTCCATCAGTTCCTTTGCATCTCTAAATTTATCAAATACATTTTCTGTGTCTACAATGTCCATAATCTTGAAAAAAATCCAAAGTTAAACCTCGTTCACAGAAAATGGTTTTAAAGCCAGGAGGCAGTTTGAATTTGTGGAATCGAAGTTGTATTCCAAATACATTACAGTTTTAGTAAATAAATTGAGAAAGTCCTGTTTAATTTGGCTGCCCTCTCTGTTGGCATTTTTATGAATTCTGAAACAGTTTTATTTCTTTCCAAAAATAAGACTTCTTTTTTTTTCCATATAAGTGTTTTCCACAGCCTAAAATATTTCAAGTGCAGTCAGTTCATCCTTTTCTAGAACTCCTTAATATCTCTTTAAAGATCACCAAAAAGCTTTGAAGAAACATTATATAAATCTCTCTTTTAAAGTAATCCTTTTCCCCATTTTTATCCTCAAGGTATTTCCAAATTAGTGAAGGAGATTCTTCTTATCTCACATTTGAAAATATTTTATAGCAGGCCAACGTTTTAAAACCTTTTTTTTTTTATGGCCAAAAAAAAAAAATGTGTCAAGATGTACCATGCAGTAGGATGCTATTTCCTTTCATTTCTATAAAGTCAAAATTTTATTAATTGCTTCTGAATGTTTTGAGGAACTTGAAAGTGACAGAAAATTCATTGTGAATAACACTGATAAGCAAATCACATCCCTTTTTAACAATGTTGTGTACGAGGTGTGCAGAACACTTAAAAGGTAAGATCTTACCCTTTGGTAAAAAGTTTAGAGATTAAATAGAATTTGTCAAAATTTATATTAGCACTATCTAACAAATAAGCAGACAGATGAACAAAATATAATTTGTCTAATTTGCATTTAGACAAGATTACCAACCATCTTTTGTTTTATATTGTCTGCAATTTCATTAGAATCTTCTTAGAAATCATGAAGATAGTTTGATGCTTCATTTTCTCAAAACAAATTACCTAAATCTAAGGAGAACTGGTTTTTTTTTATTTCTATTACTTCCCTTCTTAATCAATATTATAGAAAACTTGATCATTAATAACAGCTAACAGAATCAACTCTACAGTGGGAAGGGCCAACAAGTCAACTATCAAATTTTCCCTTTTGTTTAACTACATAACATTTTAATTGCAATATCTGAATCAAGAAAAGTAACTTAGTTTCATAGACACTCAAGAAAACAATAATGTGTCTCCATTCATACAGTATGTTGAAGCCAATTCAGAAATCACTATTTTCTTTACTTTTTTTAAAAATTGGAGTATAATTGTTTTACAATGTTGTAGTAGTCTCTGTCATACATCAACGAGAGGCCACTATTTTCAAATGAGCCCTAGTGCCTTTTGGTAGAAGAAAAGCACTTAAATTGGCTTAGAAGTACTTGACTGTCTCATCACAGATTTGTGAGATTCAGTCTCCATATGTGCTTTCACATCCCTTTTCCAACGTGCAAGATCCCAATTTTTTTCTGCATATTCTACAGTATGTTTGGCTTGATTATCAATCTCCCTAATCCAGTTACAGGTATCCTTCCATCTGTCGTTAATATACTGGTCATTCAAAACTATAATTCAAAAAGATACATGCACCCTTGTGTTTATAGAAGCACTATTCACAATAGCCAAGATATAGAAACAACTTAAATGTCCATTGACAGATGAATACATAAAGAAGATGGGGTGTATAAGTGTATATATATATATACACACAATGGAGTATTACTCAGCTATACAATAGAATGAAATAATGTCATTTGCAGCAACATGGATGTAATTAGAAATTATCATACTAAGTGAAGGAAGTCAGAAAGAGAACAATAAATACCATGTGATATTACATATACATGGAATCTAAAATATGACACAAATGAACCTGTCTATGAAACAGAAACAGACTCACTGACATAGAGAAGAAACCTGTGGTTGTCAAGGGGGAGAGGAGGTTGGAGGAGGGATGGAGTAGGAAGTTGGGGTTAGCAGATGTAAACTATTATATATAGACTAGATAAACAACAAGGTCCTACTATATAGCACAGGGAACTATATTCAATATCCCATGATAAACCATAAGGGAAAAGAATATTTAAAAAGAATGCATGTATTTGTATAACTGAATCACCTTGCTGTACCGCAGAAATTAACATAATGTTGTAAACCAACTATACTTCAAAAAATTGCAGCATCATTTAACTTCCTTCTTCAGTGATATCCAGGTCATGCTGAAGCTGGTACAGTATTGTGATCATTCTCATTTTGTTATCCAAACTCTCAGAAAATCTGCTCACAATGTTCACAATGTTTAAAATTAAACACAGACTGTTAACGTTCACAATTACAATGTCCGTATATTCACACTTAAGTCTCATCACCCAAAATAGTCCAATAGTCCTTTATTATGAACCACAATTCATGACTGCCAACATCAGTGGTCAGAGGAAACAATGGTGACTACAGAGGATATCCATTTATCCATTTATCCATCTACGCCATATCTGTGCACGCATGCTAAGTCACTTCAGTCGTGTCTGACTCTTTGTGACCCTATGGACTGTAGCCCACAAGGCTCCTCTATCCAGGAGATTTCCCAGGCAATAAAACCAGACTGGGTTGCCCTCCTTCAGGGGATCTTCCCAATCCGGGGATCCAACCCAAGTCTCTTATGTCTGCTGCATTGGCAGGAAGGTTCTTTACCACTAACGCCACCTGGGAAGCCCACGCCATAACCACCTGTCACTGAAAACAGTACTACCTTCAGGCCCTGATCTGGGGGTTACCATGTGAATTTTATACTTCTTCGACGTTCCGTACCCATCACCAGAAATCAAGACCTGTCATATCTCACTGAGGGGTTTCCCAGGACACAAGATTTTTAGATTTTCAATGCAAAATTTGAGACTGTCACAGTCAAACTAGGGTGGTTGTTCACTTTTCTTATGAAATTTCTTAGAAATCTGGTGACAGAGTTCATTTCACTTGACTAAGGGCATATATTAATCACATGGAAAGAATATTTGGGCTTTCAATTATCCCTGACAGAAGGTGGAACCCAACAAAAATCATCAACTCCAGGATTTCATTTCTCCCACTTCACCTACTTCTCTTCACAGCCAGAAAAAGAAAAATATCAAGTAAAACTGATGAGTTTGGGTTACAGAGTCATTACTGTTCAAGGTTATGGGAAGTCTTCTAGGGTTCCTCAGAGAAATTGCCTTATGTATTTTTCTTAATATGGCAGAGATTTGTTACTTTTTCTACCCAGTATCTACTTCTCTTTTTCATGGAAACAATGCACTAATTTTACATTCAAATAAGGGTGGGGTGGAGTCCATCACTGAATACTGTGTGCACACTTTAGAAGTCTGACAAGATCAACGACAAAAAGACAACTCAGTTACAGAATAGGTTTTTAAAAAACTTAAATAGACCTTTCTCCAAAAAAGATATATAAATGACTGATAAGCACATAAAAAAGATGCCTGATATCACTAGCCATTAGAAAAATGTAACTCAAAAACACAAACACATACCACTTCACACAGACTAAAATGGCTAAAATAATAATTTTTAAGTGAAAAATAATGTGTTGGTAAGGATAAAGAGAAATTATTGGAACCCTAATGCATGGCTGGTGGGCATATAAAAGGGTGCAGCTGCTATAGAAAAGAGTTTAGTGGTTCCTTAAAAAGTTAAATATGGAATTACTTATAATCCAGTGATTCCACTTCTAAGTATATATCCAAAAGAATGGAAGACAGACACTCAAACAGAAACACATGCATTTATAGAAGCATTATTCACAATAGCCAAAAGGCAAAAACAACCCAACTGTCCATCATGTGATGAATAAATACAGAAAAGTAGTATATCCATACAATGGAATATTACTTTGCCATAGAAAGGAAATACTGATATATACTACAACATAGATGAACCTTGAAAATATTATGCTAATTAAAAAAACAGACACAAAAGGTCACTTATTATATGATACCGTTTATATGAAATCTCCTGAATAGATAAATCCATAGAGACAGAAAGTAGATTAGTAATGAATAAGCGCTGGGAGGTGGGATAAAATGGAGAGGAACTGCTTAACGGGTATGGGGTTTCCTTTCAGGGGGATGAAAATGTTTTAGAATTAGACAGAGGTGATAGTTAGACAGTGTTGTGAATGTACTAAATTCCAATGAATTGTAAACTTTAAAATGGTTAATTTTATGATATGTGAATTTTACTTCAATTAGAAAAAAAAGGATGCGAAGAGATTTTTATAATGTAACTCAGAAAGCATTCACAATGTTTCATTAAACAAAAAATGCAGTAGAAGAGCGATTGTTTTAGGACAACCCTGTTTTTGAAAAATAATGCTAGCAATATTATATTACAAATGTATGCATCTACTCATTCATAAAATAATTTGAAAGCACTTACATGTTCAAAGAAGCTATCCCTAGAGAATTACAGGAGATATTCATTATGTATGTGCATATGTGTTATATAACAGTGAAAGTCACTCAGTCGTGTCCGACTCTTTGCAACCCATGGGATTCTCCAGGCCAGAATACTGGAGTGGGTAGCTTATTCCAGGGGATCTTCCCAACTCAGAGATTGAACCCAGGTCTCCTACATTTCAGGCGGGTTCTTTACCAGCTGAGCATGTGTGTGTGTGTGTGTGTGTGTGTGTGTGTGTGTGCACACGCACTAAGTTGCTTCAGTTGTGTTCGACTCTTTGCGAACCTATGGATGGTAGCCCACCAGGCTCCTCTGTCCATGGAATTCTCCAGGCAGAATACTGGGGAGGGTTACTGTGCCCTCCTCCAGGTGTCTTCATGACCCAGGGATTGAACCTGCATCTCTTATGTCTCCTGCACTGGCAAGCAGGTTCTTTATATATACATATATACCTATATCTATATGTGTATATATACGTGTGTGTGTCTATAACTTTCTTTAAAGGAAAATAGAAAACTTGTAACAAGCTTTTTAAAAGTAATTACTGATGCCTCTCACGTATAAAATCAGTAAATTAATATCAGTTTATTCACTACCAATCCATCCTAGTTCTCTTTCTTTGGTGTGCAGTTTTTAAATTTCACCATTAATAATTTTCTTAATATTTAATTTTCACTTGTCCCATATCCTCCTTCATTTTGGCAGCTACCTTCCCACATTAGTGGATGAAAGTGGTTTTGCTGAGAATGGGAGTGTGAGGTGACTCCTGTAAACTTTCCTCAACCTGGGACTCTTCTGAACTATTTTTATCAGAAATGCCTTGAAGTGTATGGATGATGCCCCTATCTAATTTCCAACCCCAATGCACCATTTTCCTTTGTCTATTTTATTTTATCATGTCAATCATGATCCTAGGAACAAGAGAGTTATACACCTGGTTCAAACCACCACTTTGCCCCAATCCCAACACGATTAACAACTGTTCACTAAAGAAGGCTGGAAGTCACGGGAGATGTAGCAGTCTACACTGAAGTCACTTCGGGTAAACACTTAGAGAAGATGGTGAATCCAAATGACAATATGGAGAGCTGTACTGCAAACAGAAGACAGGGTTGGATACACTTTGAGGTAGTGCATTTGTTGAGCAGTGAACATCTTAGTCACATGTGCCCTGCACATCATTTTGATAGTTACAAGGAAGGACTTCTGAGGCACTGGGAATGAACAGTGAAGGGAACTGTTCTTCACTGAAGCTATGCTGTAGCCATTGTTCCAGGCCCTTTTTATATCATCCCATTTAAATCTCTCAACATGCCTATGCGAATTCATTTTGCTGCCCAGTAGAAACTAACGCAACATCGTAAAGCAAACATACTCCAATAAAAGCTAATTTTAAAAAGCCTCTCAACAGCCTCCTGAGACAAAGCCTTATGACACCCATTCTTTTTTTTTTATCATATTTAATCTTTATTTTATTTTCCATTTTATTTTTATCTTAAAAAACTGGAAATAGAACTGCCACATGACCCAGCAATCCCACTTCTGGGCATACACACCAAGGAAACCAGATTTGAAAGAGACACATGCACCCCGATGTTCATCGCAGCACTGTTTATGACACCCATTCTTAAAGACTGCAAATTGGTACTCAACTGAACTGAGAAACTTGCTTGAGCAAGTTTAAGTGAATTTAAAGCCACTTGCAAAGAGGAAAATCAACTCTTGAATCCTAATCCATGACTGCTGACATATTGCTAATTTCAATAGTTTGGCAAGTTTATTCTATATGTTCTTTCACGTCCTGGCATCCCAGGAGCATGATGAGGAAAAGAAGTTGAAGGTGCAAAGAGAAGGCAAAATTCGAGGTTTTCAACCATGGTGAAGAGGGTAGCTATTATCTGTATCGTATTTTGAAGTTCCACATAAGCATCCACTTGGAGAGGGGGCTGAAATCTTCCACTTATAAAAGGAAAAATCTCATAAGAAGTCAGACTTTAAAAATGTAAAACACTTTGTTTCCTTTCCCCATATCCTTTGTTATAACAGATCCACTGTAAAACTGCAATAATTAATCTGTAGATATGGGTATCTATTGGTTTTCATAGGAAAGTGTGAGTTTACAGTACAGTTTAGATATTTTTGTTGAGAAACAAAAAGGTAGATGCAGACATAAATGCTTTAGCTTTAATTAATACAGCATTAATATCAATTATAGCCCAGAGATCCTCAGATTATAGATAGAAATAAGCATAGACTTATGGACTTCCCAGGTGGTGCTAGCGGTAAAGAACCCACCAGCCAATGCAGGAGACATAAGAAATGAGGGTTTGATTCCTGAGTTGGGAAGATCCCCTAGAGTAGGATGGCAACCCACTCCAGTATTCTTGCCTGGAAAATTCCATGGACAGAGGAGACTGACAAGCTATGGTCCATGGGGTCATAAAGAGTCAGACACAACTGAGCAGCTTAGCATGCACACAGGGCTCAAAGAAATTAAACAGTGAGACCTGGGTTCAGTCCCCTGGAGATCGAAAGAAGATCCCCTGGGGAAGGGAATGACTACTCACTCCAATATTCTGGCCTGGAGAATTCCATGGGCTGCATAGTCCATGGGGTTGCAAAGAGTCAGACACCACTGAGTGACTTTCACCTTCATGCATTCTATGATGAAAACAGATTGGGATTTAAAGTCAGATTGAATCTGACTCTGACCTGAATGTTCAATCTGGTATAACCTTGGATATGTTGCTAAATATCTCTCAGACTCTGTTTCCTCCTTTGTAGAATGGAGGCCAAAATGCCAACTTCACAGTGATTTCATATATTGTGAAAACTTCTGACATGTATTAGGTCCCCAATTAATGCTTCATTTTTATTAATACTAATGATTCAAATTCTTGACAGCCTATAGTAATGATACACTCTGTGACATTTACTTTGCGGAGGACTTTGTGGAGACCACATGGTTCCACATCAGACTGGCTCTTGAGATTAAAATTCTGCTCCACAGCAAACATTTCAACAAGTCAGCACAGCCATATGCCTTCACATTTAGCCTTACACTTGAAGCAGTGGATTGGAAGGCCTTGGAACACCCATAGCAAAAAGAGTAATCTTTACACTGTAATTAATTTCTCTGTTTTTCCCTTTTAGTGGTCATGATGTACAGTTGATATTTGTGTTGGAATAAATACTCTCAGACCAGCTTAAGACGTATCAAATGCACCATCCTCCCACTAAACAAACTGTCCTAGATCTGAATCAATTGGGTTGTCCAAGCCACGAACAGCCATAAACCAGTTCCAGCCATGAAATTCCACCCTATGGGAACTCCTCAAAGGGTAATTTTCAAGGACAGAAGCTGACCCTTGAGGGAAGAGAAAATATAGTTATTTTCAAAACTCTTTTCTAAGACACCAAAAATTACTTAATAACTCCTTTTTAAGCTGCTTGCCTTTATGAAACAAAAAATACAAAAACAAAATATATACGAAATTTCATGAAAATCAAAAGCCATTCAACAGTTGGCTTCCAAAATATGCTCTTATATTTCTGCTTCAAAACACAGTCTCCTATTGATCCAGTGACTAACTGTTCGATGAACTCATTTCAGCCTTCACTGGCAATTCTGACCAGAAAAAAAAAAAAAAAACTAACTTGTGATGAACACTTATTGCCATCACAAACAAAATTCAGGAAGGCAATATTTGGGTTTTCCAAACAGCACAAAAATAAAATAATAAATTGAATTTCTCAAAAAACTATCTTCTTTGAGAGACTTGGAAATAACATGTCTATAAATATAAAGTCATTTCATTGCAACACTTTATACTGCTAACATCTTAATACGCCAGCTTGTTTATGCGGTAATTTGGAAATGTAATACCCGTGACGGCCAAAGGATGGCAGTGGTCTATATATGTGCTGAGGGTTCGTGGGTTGCTGATGTCTGGAACTGCCTTTCCTGTTTCTCCACCTTAATGACTTTTTTTTTAAATTGTTATCTATTTTACACACAGTAGTATATATATGTCAATCCCAATCTCCCAATTCATCCCACCTCCCCTTTCCCCCCTTGGTATCTAAACATTTGTTCTGTGTTTGTTCTACGTCTGTGTCTCTATTTCTGTTTTGCAAATAAGTTCATCCATACCATTTTCTAGATTCTACATATATGCATTAATATATGATACTTGTTTTTCTCTTTCTGACTCACTTCATTCTGTATAACCATATTAGAGCCTCCTATGTCTCTGCAAATGGCACAGTTTCATTCCTTTGTATGACGGAGTAATAGTCCATTGTATGTACATACTACATCTTCTTTATCCATCTCTCTGTGGATGGACATTTATGCTGCTTCCAAGTCCTGGCTATTGTAAACAGTGCCGCTATGAACATTGTTGGGGTGGAGGCCCTCTCTGCCTCACTGACTCTTGATATTGTTTCAGAAAAACTCCTTTCCACTGTTGTGGCCTGATCACTTCCCATTTTACTTCTTACCCCTTATAATCATAATTCTGTGGGTGTCGGACTTCCCTGGTGGCTCAGTGGTAAAAAGAAATAATCCTCCTGCCAATGCAAGAGACATGGGTTCATTCCTTGATCCAGGAATATCCCACATGCCACAGAGCAACTAAGCCTGTGGGCCACAATTACTGAGCCTGTGCTCTCGAGCCCGGGAGCCGCAACCACTGTGCCCAAGTGCCCTAGAGCCCCTGCTCCACAAGAGAAGCTGCCCCAATGAGAAGCCCACACACCGCAACAAAGAGTAGCCCCCACTTGCAGCAGCTAGAGAAAAAGCCTGCCCAGCAACGAAGTCCCAGCATAGCCAAAAACAATTATTTAAAAAATAACTCTGCTAGTGCATTATTTAATTTCATTAGAGCATCCTATAATTGGCAAACCTTGGTATTAAATCTGAAAAGCATTTTTTGGAGGTTCATTTGACCCAAACATGCTATATAACATGGGCCACAATATGCTAAAAAACACGGGATTTTATCATGTGGATGATGATTACTGTAATTAGGGTGGGCCATTTTCAGAGAGAAACTATTTCAGCCATAAGGAAACAGATGTGAGGTTCCCTCTTTCCTTTTTAGAGCCCTCAGGCTCTAGTCAAATGGTACACCACCTGTGTTTATTTTTTCAAGTCATTTAATATTCTGATAACTTTTATATATTGAGGGAAAAGGTCAAGGTAGGGTAAAACTACACTTGGATATTCCTATCAAAAGAAGTGGGGTCTTATCTTACTTCTTCCACCCACGACGTGTCTAAACTATAGTAAAATCACCTATTTTGAACTCAGTCTCTATTTATCAAGCCAGGGGTACTGAAATGAGTACCCTCTACTTTCCCTTCTGCATAAAATATTTTAAGATTCTATGAAAATTAAAAGCACTGCTGTCAGAGTCTAAAATTGTTTCATCCTTTTAAAAAATATTGTAGAAATCTTTAGGTTGCAAAAATCATAGTAGTTCTGAGAAACAGAAATGAGATGCTCCCAAAGTATAATACTCAGGAAAAAATCTCATCAAACTGTGAAAAAAGAAAATGGACAGAGACTCTGAAAAACACTGAGAAAAAGACCCCAGAGAAGTAAGAACTTGAGGTGATGGCAGCGTGGGAATCTCAGGAAGGTGTGGTCACCTTCCTCCTAGCACTTCTGCACGTGAGAAGCTGCCACAGTTCGTTTTTGATCAAACACAAAGAGAGTTAACCATGGCGCAGAGCATTATCTCGGTGATACCGAAATAAGAGAGCAAGACCTGCGGCTCTGTTTCGCTACATTCCTTCTTTAGGCTGCCAGATCTTTAAACTGGCAAAACAGTAACTATTAACACTCCGATTTCTTTCTCTCTTTCTTCCTTCCTCTCCCTCCTCCCCTCCCTCCCTTCCTTTCTTTCTCTTTAATCTGACTCTGAAGATCCTGCTCTGAAATATTTGAGTAGCGACTAGTGACCTATACCAAATTCCACCTTAGTCCCCACTCAACTGATTGCAAACTAATACTGAGAGAGAAAGTGTCTCTGTAAGACTGAAATTACAAAAAAAAAAAAAAAGAAGAAGAAGAAGAAGATGAACTGCGTATGTGTATTAAATACATGGTTATGAATGCAAAATTTTGTCAGAAGCAGTGAACAGCAGACAGATTATAGCAGAAAACTGAATGCGTCAAGTTCAATGCAAACACAAAGTATTTCCCTAAAATGCAAAACAAAACTCAAACTAAAAAGCTAAGGTAAGAAAGGGAAGGAGAAGGAGAGAAGAATGAGAGAAGCAAAGATATAAAGCTCCTGCCCTGGTTCATATCTTTCTTTGCCAGGATCACCCGTATCAAACTTCACCTATGTTAATATCCAACTAATTGTTCACCCCGCCCAAACTAGTCTGTTTCTTGCTTCTATGCATTCTTTTGTGCTTTTCTCTCTACCTACAAAAACACACCCTGCTTTTGTTCCCTCCATTCCCCATTCCCAATGCTAATGGGCTAAATCCTCCTCATCAATCAAAACTCTTCAAGTCCTTTTTGAATGAATGAATAAATGAACAATCTAATGATCAATAATGGTTTTGTTAGTTTCAATGCATGTATCCATAGCCAGACAATCCAATAAAATATTTTGCAGACTAAACGTTACTATAACTATTTTCATTTAGCTTTAATTTTCATCATTACAAAAGTAATGCCTAATAATTACAGAAAACACTTTTAAAGTTAACATTTAGTCCTGGTGGCTCAGACAGTAAAGAATCTGCCTGCCATGCAGGAGACCTGGGTTCAATCCCTGGGCTGGGAAGACCCCTGAAGAAGGGAATGGCAACCCACTCCAATATTCTTGCCTGGAGAATTTCATGGACAGAGGGGCCTGGTGGGCTATAGGACATGGGGTCACGAAGAGTCAGACATGACTGAGCTACTGAACAACAACTCCCATGGATCACTGTTCTCCATTACCTGATGTCAATTAAACCTTCTAAAATAATTTTTAACTATATTTTATCTGTAGTTTTTTTCAGATGGGAAGATTAATCTGATCCCAGTTCTTCCATCTTGGGAACAGAAGTTGTATGCATGTTCTTTTATATAGTTGAAATCATTCTGAATTTTGAACCTTATTTTTTGTGATCAATATTTTATCATAAGCTCATACCACTGGCAAACAGTATTCCTAATCTATTTTTTAGTGTTACTACATGATATTATGATGTATAAATGTATCATGTGTATAAATGCATCCCATGTTATCAAACTTTTTTGTTTACAATATTTCCAATTATAAATAATATCATGATTGATATTTTTGTACACAAATATTCATCCACCTTTCTCAATGATATTCTGGACAAATTTCAAGAAGAGAAAAAATTAGTTTAAGGAATGGGAACTTGACAAAAAAGACACCTGATGTACACCATCCTATTGTCTTCAGGAAGGTTTTATCAATCTACATTCCTAACAGCATATGTGAGAGTTCATCTTTTGAATCCTCACCAAGAATATTATTTTTCTAAATATTTGCCACTCTGACTTATGAAATTGGTATCCTGATATAAATTGTGTGTCCATGATTATTGGCAAGTTGAATATTTTCATGGGATTATTGGTTTTTCTATTTCCTCTTTGTGAATTATGTATTTCCATTCTTTTATTGCTATTAAGATATTGGAGTGCTCCAAAACAACTGGGGTAGGCTCCCTGGCCCTATTCTCTTGCAATATACCCCAGTCATGTATGAATCACCATCTTTTCTTGTTTTTTCTTCTTTTGTTGTTTTCAAACTTGCTTCTGCCTCTGCCTGGAGGGTTCTTCTTTTATAACCTTAACAACTTTGAAAATCCTTTCCTATTTCAAATCAAAAGCTGCCTTTTTTAGTGAATTCTTCCTTGGCAGTTCCTGGGTAGACTAACATCCTCCTTCTTTGAACATCCTGCCATTATATTATCATATTGTGCATGTATCTGTAAGCTCCCTAAAACACAAGGGCTATATATTTTCATCTCAAAGTCCACACATCTTCACAAATAGTAAATTTCAAAGACACTTATTGAAGGAATAAATGGTTAAGAGAGTGCATCACAAACAACACTGTTCATCTATTCTGATGGCATTTATTGAATACCTACTATCTACCTTTTGAAATTTAAACCTAATTTTTTAATAATTAACTTCTTTGAAATGGCAGACAACTGTTTTCTAGTCATTCTTCTCATTGGCTCTTCTAAATATAATTAATGATCACTTGTGATCTAATATTAAAATGGCACTATAACTGAACTTAGAAACTCTCCAATCTGTTCCCATCCTGCAGTCTCTGTGTAAATTCTTTAAAGAAGCTCGCTATAGAAGGCTATACATCTGCTTAATAGATTTCTTTTGACCTTCGCTTTTCAGCTAATTGAGTTGGCCTGTCTCTGCTTAATAAACATATCCCAGACCCAGCACCCACTCACGGCCCCATAGGGAAAGCAGAATGTGCTCCCTTCACCCATATGCTTCATAATTCCCCTGAGCATGGAATCAACCCCTGAAGAATTTGGTAATGGCCTATTAGAAGCATCTCTTCCTTCAGGACTTCCCTGATGGTTCAGTGGCTAAGACTCTGCGCTCCTCATGCAGGGGACCCAGGTTCGATCCCTGGTCAGGGAACTAGATCCCACAAGCCACAACTAAAGACCCCACACGCCACCACTGAGACCTGGCATGGCCAAGCCAATAAATCGTACTTAAAATAAAAGCAACTCTTCCCTCAAAGCAAAAGGCAAAGGTCAGAAGAGTCTCTCCTGATACAGGTCTTTCTGAACTTCCCATCAGTTCTTCGAAGCCCCTCACCCACATATTTGAAAGCAGTTATAGTATTGCGAGTAAGTCATGATTTACAGAAAGAAACAAATTTCTTTGCAAAAGCTCCTTGCTCATTCAGCCTGGGCTAGAAGATTAATATCTATGGAAAGTGAAAATTCCTAAGAGTCTGCCTCCAAACTCCAGAGGGGAAATGGGAGCAAATCCACAAAGCACACGTGCTTTGTCATTCAGCCCTGTCTGACTCTTCTGTGACCCCATGGATGGTAACCCACCAGGTTCCTCTATCCACGGGATTCTCCAGGCAAGAATACAGGGGTGGGTTGCCATTTCCTCCTCCAGGGGATCTTCTCAGGGATGGAACCCACATCTCTTATGTCTCCTGCATTGGCCAGTGGGTTCTTTACTGTTAGTGCCACCTGGGAAGCCCAGATCCATGAAAAGGTATGGGCAGAACAGGTTTCAGCACATAAAGATGGGAATGGAGTGTCTGTAGAGAACCCTCACAGAGCCAAGGGGGCATGTAGGACCGTCCCAGGTACACACGCCCAGCAAGTTTTATTCTGTTTTGCTTTGGAGCCTCTTTCTATACAAGCAGCTGGACGCACCCAAAATCAGCACGTTACCAATATTCCATCTGCCCCATCTCATGTCATGCTGAGACAAAATACCACACCACAGGAGAGCTCTCCTTGCCAGATCATCTTCCCTGAATCAAGGACTGGCCATGGCGTCCCTGGACAACCCCATATGCATGTATTTTAGAGCTCCTCCTCCTCAAGGTATCCAATTCACCTCACTCAAGTATCAGGGTGTCTAGGAGGGAGAAACAGACTAGGAGCCCTGTGGATGCACAGCCAACCCAAGCCCATCTCAGGCCCAGAGGAGGATTTGACACATTTCTAGGTAGGCTCTCCAAAGTCCTGAGCCTCCTAAGGATCCAGGCCCACAAGAGGAGGGCTTTCTGGCTCAGCTCTAAGGATAAAGGCATGATGAGGACATTTCCACAAAATAGGAAGTCAGTCCATTTCACAAGCCCAGCACTGGGGTCAGGAAATTCTCCCACACTGTACTTCTATGGTTCCCATAATTTGAAGACAGAGTTCACCTTCTGCTATTTTCAAACCCTCCTATCTAGAATCAAGATAGACACTTACAATGTTCTCAAATAAATATTAAAAGTCCTAGTTCGGGGCAGGTTTGATTTGTATTACACAGTAGCAGATCTTAGAGAAGCAGACAGGGTCTTGACATCAGGATGGAAGGCTGAGTTTGACCTCTTTGGGTTTTAGCCACCTCATCTTAAAACAAAGGAATTGGACCAGCAGGTCCTTAAGGAACTTTCAACTTTAGATCCTATGACTTGAATGTCTACAACTGGCCCTAATCAGGGAGAGATCACTGGCTTCCCAAAAAGATGAGAGGGATTTCAACCAACAAACCTAGTCACCAAGGTTTTAATACATGTAGGAAACTATTCATTCCATGATCAGCTACAGGCTTGGAGTCAGGTGGCAAAGGCACTAATCACTCTGTCAGTAAGTTGAGCCTGTGTGGCCCATTCCCAATAGAAGCACTTGTAGGGCTGGGTTGGAATTTTTTTGTTCCTGTTCCAGGGTATTTGAGTCCAAGTGATCTGGAGCACACATTTTCTGAAACCAGCCATGTGAGCCTGAACCCTGGAAACCACAGAGTCTTAATTATATTAAACTGAGAACAGCAAAAGCCACAAAGCCATTCATGGGAGAGTAAGGGGGGAAAGAACACCGAGGGAGAAATTCAGTAGCTATTTTGAAAAACAGGAAAATTTGCTTGTCTGTCTCAGTGACAAAGTAGCTGAGTCACTGAATCGCTCATGATCTCAGGCAACCCATGAGCTTTGGTTGAGTCTCCACTCATCTGTCAGCTACTCTGAAAAGTGGAATGGTAGGATACTTGGACAAATTCCAGAAGGTCTGGGTCTGCAAAAAAAAAAAAAAAAATGTAGGAATTTTGCAAGGAGGGAAAGGAGGAGAGGGACATTTTTTAGAGCTCGTAAATTGAAGATGAAATCATCGTAAAGAACTGCCCGTGAAGCAATGCCTAGTAATCCTGCACTCAGGCAAAGCTCAGATGCCAGAGATGCTGTGAGATCAGGCCTTTGAAGGGAGAAGATCACCTAAAACTATTCTAAGCACAGACAACAAGAGGCTAAGCTGAAGAATTTGCTTATGAGGCTTGATAAAGACCCAACACATTCATCTTCTCCTCTTGTCAAAGTGTTGGAGCCCAGGTGAAGCATACGGCCTCTGAACACTGTGGCCCCATAGAATTCTAGGCCCCTAGGAACTCCTGCAGAGAAGGCAATGGCACCCCACTCCAGTACTCTTGCCTGGAAAATCCCATGGACAGAGGGGCCTGGTAGGCTGCAGTCCATGGGGTCGCTAGGAGTGGACACGACTGAGTGACTTCACTTTCACTTTTCACTTTCATGCATTGGAGAAGGAAATGGCAGCCCACTCCAGTGCTCTTGCCTGGAGAATCCCAGGGACAGGGGAGCCTGGTGGGCTGCCGTCTATGGGGTCGCATGGAGTCGGACATGACTGAAGCGACTTAGCAGCAGCAGCAGGAACTCCTGAGCCTGAAGAGCATCAATTATAACATGAGAACCCTGCAGAAAGCCTGAGAGGACATGGATGTGATGGGAATATTGAAAACATCCTCCGTGAGGGTTAGACCAGCAGGGTCCTGAACAATACATTTCCTGACCTCCTGACTTCTTGGGAAAGCTCCAGAGAAATTTCAAGTGAATGATTTTGGCCTTTTCATTTTTTTTTTTTTTTTTGGCCACAAGGCATGTGGGATCTTAATTCCTCGACCAGGGATGAACCTGCAATCCTTGCATGGCAAGGCAAAGTCTTAACCACTGGACTGCCAGGGAAGTCTCATACACTGAGGTTTTTAAGGCAAGAGAGGTCAACAGAGTTTGAAGCCCTGAAAGATAAACTGATGCTAACAGCAGAAATTGCCGTTGTTTTTACAGAACCATAGGTCCACCCTAGAAATGAGGGCACAAAGGTACAGGAGGAGTTGCGACATGGACCAAACACAGGTTCTTCTAAGGTCATAAGGTGAGCCAGACCAGCAGTCCATCTTTGCTGCAATAAATTTTCCTACTTAGCAAATTTGGAAAGCTCAAAGAGAGCTCTGGTGCAGATAAACAAACTTGTTCACAGGAGAACCGGCTAGTGAGAGCGAGCTCACCCTGGCCTTGTGTCATTCCTGCCCCCCCCACCACCATTCTATAAAAAGCTCCCCCATAAATTCTAAAGCCCCATAAATTCCAGCTGAATGGATTATCAAACCAAATACTGGAAGCCTAGCTCTGTCTCAAATAGGAAGCGAAGTCTAAATGTGAATGCTGCCTGTCACGTCCCCTCAAACTCAGATCTTTCTCTTCTGCCAACCTCGGGCAATCCTCTAGACAAATCTAAGGAAGAGATAAAAGATGCCATGTGCGCCTTCCCTCCAGTGAGACTCTCTTCTCTCTCAAGCTGACAGTTGCTGCCTTTCATTCTCTTCGCGTGATTCCTCTCCCTCCAGGCACCTCAGTCTCTCACACAGGAGGCTTCAGGGAGATCTACCCCATCATTTCCCAGACATGTTTAGACATGACAGAACCTCACATGTGAAGTTCTTGGTAACAAGGAATAAGATAATAAATAGGAAATACCTACAATAGCACCCGGGCTTTCCCAGGTGGCCCAGTGATAAAGGATCCGCCTGCCAATGCAAGAGACGCAGGTTTGATCCTTGGGTCGGGAAGATCCCCTGAAGGAGGAAATGGCAACCTGCTCCAGTATTCTTGCATGAAAATTCCATAGAAAGAGGAGCCTAGTGGTCTATCCAGTCCAGGGGGTCACAAAGAGTCAGACACAACTGAATACACACACACGAAATAGCACCCACTCAGTAAATGTTGGCTTTTATTAATCATCAGATAGGTTATTCAAAATATATATACATTTTTTTTACTTGATGAAGTTCTTTTGAATTAGGAGTCTACCATGGTCTGGGCACTTGGGTTGGGCCAATGGAGAACAGCAAAATAAATATAATTTGACTTCTACCTTCAGAAGGTTGAGAATTTCGAGGAGAGAGAAGACACACAAACATGTGTGTGCATGCTCAGTCATTCCAGTTGTGTCTAACTCTTTGCGTCCCTACAGACTATAGCCCACCAGGCTCCTCTGACCCTGGGATTTCCCAGGCAAGAATGCTGGAGTGGGTTGCCATTTCCTTCTCCAGGAGAACTTCCCCACCCAGGGATCGAACCCACCTCTCCTGCCTCTCCTGCACGACAGGTGGATTCTTCACCACTGAGGCACCGGAAAAGCCAACATGGGAGTCAAATCTGATATGTGTTAAAGGAAAATGTGAACAAAGCGCTGGAGGAGGGAAAATTCCTTCCCGTGAGGTGCCTGAAAAGTGGGGGGAGTTTCTCCCATTCAATAAGACCGTGATGCCCTTCCAGAGGGAAGGAAACACCTGAGGAAAAGATCCAGAGCAGGACAGGGAATCCACGTGTAGGGGTATCTGACTAGAGAGATGAGAGGGGGACTGAAAGGTAAGGAAGGAGATGGAGATCAGGATATATTGGCTTTTTTTAATTTATATATATATTTCTTAACACACACATGCACATATATATGGGCTTCTCAGGTGGTTCAGCAGTAAAGAATCCACCTGCCAATGCAGGAGATGCAGGTTCAAACCCCGGATCAGGAAGAACCCCTGGAGAAAGAAACGGCAACCCACTCCAGTATTCTTGCCTGGAGAATCCCAAGGACAGAGGAGTCTGGCGAGCTACAGTCCATGGGCTCACAAAGAGTCAGGCACAATTTAGCAACTGAACACACACACAGGTACTGGCCACACTGCATGGCTTGTGCAATCTTAGTTCCCTGACCCCCTGCATCGGAAGCATGCAGTCTTAACCACTGGACCACCAGAGAAATCTCCCAGGACACATTCTTAATTGCTTTGAAGTTGGGGAAGGCCAACTGGAGGGCTAGAGGAGCCATCTAGGTCTGATTAAAAATGGCTCAGAGTAAAGCGACGGTCAGGAGGAAACAGGGTCAAGCTGACCAAATCTATGGCCCTCAGACCCTGGCAGCATGGAGGGTATTTGGGAAGTGAGGGAGGCCTGGAGCAGCCTCCTCCTCTGGGAGGGAGGGTTGGCGAGAGGCCACAGGGGGTGAGTGACATTGCTCGGCATGCCCCTGCTCTCTAGAAGGTGTGCAGCTTGTGCCCTGTCGTAAATCTCCCCCTGAGTACTATCTGGAGACAGGGTTTTATTGGAGGACAGCTGCATAACTAATTTTAGGTTTGCACTGGAGAAATAGGGCAGGTTTAATCTCCAGGGCAGGGAGGAGTCACAGAAACAACGCTGAGCATCTGTTCTCGCTGAGGCATCTGAGAATAACTCTCCCGGAGCTTGCCAGCACTTGCAAGATGACCCTCAGTAGAGCTATTCAGACCCCCTGACAGGTTACTGCATCCCTGGAAGACCCTTTCAAACCCCCGGGTTCTAGCATCCCAGTGGACTTGAGTAGAATCCACTGGGATATGCCTTAGTTACTATTTGGGACACAGAGTTCATGGGAGAAGGTGAGTGATGGCAGAAACCTCCCATCTGCATGTTTGCCTCTAGCTTTGCTGACTGATCTGAAGCAGGCAGCCACGTATCCAATTGCATTTATATTCCTAACGAGGAACAACATTAAAGCCCAGCAAAGCTTCTGAGATTTTTGGCACCTTCCTTCTTAATGCCCACAACAAACCTAGGAGGTAGGACTTGATATTCACACTTTGAGAAATGTGAGAGTTAAGAAAGGATGAAGGACTTGCCGAGGAATCAGGTAGAAGGAAGGCTATAAGGCAGATCTTCTGATTTTAGCACCTTTCTTCTTATTGTGCTGCTGGAGGCTGGGGGTAAGGCAGAAAACGAGGCAGCCTTGAGAAAGAATTCAAAAGCAGAGGGAACAGACCTTTATTTAGCCTTTGAGAGGAAATAGTCACTCAACGGAAGAGAAAGGCTCCCCTATCATTAAGCAAATTGGTCCATGAGTTTAGAGGGTCACTGAAATTTAAACAAACGTTAAATGCTTACCTATGGTGGTTGTAAAACGTTGTCTTACCTATGGTGGTTTTAGAAATCACATGCTGGAAACAGGCTGTGTAAGATACGATGATGGTGGTTTAAGAGCAAAGGCTCCTGTATCAGACAAGGTTTAAATTCCAGCTCTTTCACTTAAATCCCAGCATGTTACTTAATTTCTTTCAGCTTCCTTTTTTTTCCCCCCTGTTAAAATTGGGGACAGTAATAGCACCTGCCTCTAAGAGGAAAGGATCAAGTGAGATAATGCATGCTAAGAGCTTAGCACGGGGCAGAGCACATAATAAACGCCATGGCAATGACAGCTCTATTGAAATGGCTGGTGGAAAAGCCTCTCCTCTATGGAGGTTTGGTTTTAATTTGGCGTTTGGATCAAGAAGGGGAATCATTTTGTCTAACTTTTACAGAACAGGCCAGAAATGCAGGAATAGGCCAAGGTCCCTGAAAAGTCTGTGTCATTGGAAACATCCACCACTGTTAATCCCTGGGGTTACTTTCCCATTTTTCTACACACCTTGATTGGATCTGTGCTTGAATTCTACTCCTTCTGCAAGAGAGGAAGATCAGTAGAGAGGGCAACAAGCATAGTCTCTGAGAAGGGGGCTTCGGGGCTTTGCTGTTTACTCCCCACCCCCCAGTTTGATGTAAAACTATCAGGATCCCATGCAGGAAGGGCCAGGGGCCTAGGGAAGCCAGGGAGGACTTGCCTAGAGAAGCTCTCTAAACAACATGGTACCCAAGTGAGCACTGAGGGGTACTGGTATGTGGGTGGGCCCAGGAGACACTGCTAGACTTTCACATGATACAGGATAAGTACCAAATATCCCTGAGCTGTCAAAGAGATGCATGGAGACAACAGCAGTTTAGAAGAGTCCTGGAGGGGCCTACCCTGGTTGTCCAGTGGTTAAACTTTCACCTCCAAGCGCAGGGGTGGAAGTTCGATCCCTGGTCGGGGAACCAAGATCCCACATGTCACGCAGTCAAAAAATCAAAACAAAACAGAAGCAATATTGCAAAAATTTCAATAAGGACTTTAAAAATTGTCCACATCAAAATAAAAAACTAAAGCAATCTTTAAAAGGAAAGGGAAAAAAAAAAGAGTTCTGGTGAATAAGGCAAAAAGATACAGTTCATGGATTATTGACCAAAGGCCACATTAAGACTGCATATGTCAGCAGCAAAGGCCTACAAACCATGATAAAAACCGAAATATCCAAATCAAATATAGTCAAATTGAATAATGAAGTTTAAGAGGGAAATAAAATGTATTCAATAATTACAGAGAAATCAAGAAAGTTAATAATTTGTCACTGAGCTTGTGACTCTAAAATTTTGTACTTAACTAAATGAGGATCCTTTGATAGAATTTAGTTGAATTTCATTTTGCAATACATTTGCACTTCAGAGATTTTTCAAATGAGGTACATGCCACACAGACTCTCAAAAAAGAGATGGTCTCCAAACAAAAATGGATCCCTAGCCAAATCAGTTTTAGAAAAGGGTATATACTACCTGGAAGTTTCCCTGGTGACTCAGTGGTAAAGAATCTGCCTGCCAATACAGGAGACTCGGGTTTGATCCCTGGGTTGGGAAGACCCCCTGGAGAAGGAAATGCACTCCACTCCAGTATTCTTGCCTGGGAAGTCCCATGGACAAGACCCTGGTGGGCTGCAACCCATGGGGTTGCAAAGAGTCAGACATGACTGAGCAACTAAAGAACAATGAATACACTACATACCCATCTTGAATACTCTGAATATGTGTTGGCTTTACAAAAGCTCTGAGAAGTCTTAGAGTAAGGAAATGTACCTAACTTTGTTTAACCCAATACTTCTCAATATATCTGATGAGTAATTTTTTTTTGACTGAGATATGATGCTTTTCACTCTAGGAATTGCTGGTGAAGAGAGGTGCAGGTGAGAATGGATGATAATGGCATTAGTGTGGTGACCCAAGAGAAAAATAATCAGGTAGAAGATGAGGTGAAGATTGATGCTGGGACGCAGAAAATATCATGGCTGGGCATGGAAATGCTCCTTTGCCAAATGACCCCATCTATCTTGGAAATTGGCTGAATTTTTTCTAATATTCTTTCAAGGTCCTTGCTGAGTCACTCCCATAAATGATGGATCTTAATGTTTCTGAATATCTCTAAAGCCGGCGTGTCTGACCATCTCCCTTTTTTTCAGTTTGTGATTCACTCCACTCCAGCAGGCAGGACCAGGGAGAACAGGCAGTTTCACTTCCCAATCATAAAAGCACATCTCAAAGCTAGCACGCAACCAGAATTTCATATCCGAGATTTAACTGGCCATCTCTTCAGAGACCCTGAGAACATTTCATTTCCCTGTCTTTTCTGGACTGTCTTTAAAGGGCTGTACTCATCATGGTAGAGTTGCTGTGATTAAAAGAGATACCTGAAAGCTTCAGGTTAAAAAAAAAAAGGACTTTTGAGTCAGACAGATCAGGCTGAATTCAAATCCCAATTCTGCCTTTTCCTGGCATTGTGATCTTGGGGACTCTCTCCACATTTGAGTTTCCTCATTCGAGAATGAGGATGGTGTCATACCCATTATATCACAACTATTCAGGTTTGTTGTGACAATCAGAGGAAGGGGCGCACAGGTGGAGATGGATAGGAGTTGACACAGGGGAAGGTCACTGTACCATGTCTAAGGCGGACATTTCATAGCCACGTCAACCAGTCCCCATTAGAATATCTTTGCCATCCCCATCTCTGTAGGTACACAAAGGGGGGAAAAAGGACCAAAAAGTGCTCAGTACCTGATCACTCGGGTGTGCTTCTGGGTGTAAGGGGTGATGACCTTGAGAAGCAGTTCCATCGCTCCGTTAATCCCCAGCATGGCTCCTGTGGTGACTGAGAAAAACAACAGCGCGCTAGTTACTGACCCGTCTGGACCAAGCATTATTTTCAGCATCACAGACTGAGCCCAAAAGAAAGATGAGGTCCGTTACCTTTCCTACTAAAGGCAACTTAAAAGTAGAGAAAGTCTATGGTCTTTCATCCCTGGCTTGGAAGTTAAAGACACCTGAAAAGCATACATTATCTTCCCATACTATCTTTTTCTCAAAGGGGGCCCAAGCCATGAAATTATGTTTTTCATTTTCCGGTGGCCCATTGCCTTACACCACTGTATTCAGGGAGCGGGCGGTATAGTCACTTTACAATGTTGAGTTGGTTTCTACTATACAGCAAAGTGAATCAGCCACGTGTATACATATATCCCCTCTTCCTTGGGTTTCCTTCCCCTTCAGGTTACCACAGAGTATTGAGTAGAGTTCCCTATGCTGTACTGTCAGTTTTCATTAGATATCTGTCCTATACATAGCAGTGTATATGTGCCCATCCAAATCTCCCAATACATCCCTCCCCCTCTTCTCCCTTGGTATCCAGACTGAAGTAAGTCAGAATGAGCAAAAACAAATATTGTGTATTAGTGCATATATGTGGAATCCATTGTATTTTTAACCGGAATAGTCAAGGTAATTGCCGAGCAGAAGATTTCTCTGTAAGTAGATTTTTGGCTTTCTGGCAACTTCATATCAAGCTGTTTCACCCACTACCAACTTCCCATATGATACATACATGCATGCACACATATATGCATGCACACACAGACAAAATGACATTCACATACATGTGCGTGCACGCGCGCACACACACACACACACAGGCAGCATCTAAGAAACACTTCCTTGGATACATTTTGCTGTTTGGAGAGTTTACAATGAAGAAAAGTCGTAAGTGGATGGGTTAAGGGTCAGTACAACTTGGATTCACTTCTTTAAAACTTTAAGGAACAACTTAATAAAAAAGATAGCACCCTTTCTGTTCCATGCCAATTCCAAGTTCTCCTAAAACTTTGCATTTGGATCTCCCAACACTGAGGCTATGGCTTGACTATGCTTCTATCCATTAGTTGGTCCTGCTCAGAGGTAATTATCAGAAATCTTTGCTTTTTTGTCCAAGTGGATGGTTAGAGAAACATAGTGAGAACTCTGAATAACAGAAAGAGACTCAAAGGAGTATGTGGCCAACCTGGTGGCTTCAGGTAAGTATTTTGGATACAAAAATGCCACTCTCATCTTCAATGATGCTCCAGCCTCTCCACAATATCTCCAGCACCTCATTCCACTCAGTTCACTTTAGGAAGAGCTCTGGTCACATCAAAAAATAAGAGGAATCTACAGGATACAAAATGGAATCCGTTTGGCTGGGGGCAAAATGTTCAGTTAGGAGAAGGAAAGAAGGTTATCTTCCAAGGTGTGACTCTTTTTTTTTTTCCTTTACTGCATTGTTGTAGTGAAACAGAGCAGGATCCTATGGTCCTTGTCCACCCCCCTCCCCCCACTTCTGTCTATGGAAAAATTTTAACCAAAGAAAAAGTTTAATCAGAAAAGTGAGAAAATGCAGACGCAAAGTAGAACTATCAAAGGAAACCAAATAATAGTAGTTCAGTCAATAAGCAAAGTCAAGGACTTTTCGTTCCTTCTTAAGAGCTGATGATAATATAGTGAGCCATATCCTGTAAGCTGTCTTGTAGATACTGAAACTCCCACCAGGTGGAAGAAGTTAAGTACATGATGACCAGACTGTAGCCATGACATAAGCTTCCACAATTCCCATAGTTGGCCTCAAAAAAGTGGAAACAAACCGAACCTGGAACTAAAGATTAACTGTACTTAAAACAATCAAGATGACACTGGTGGGACCACTGATGACCAGTTTCAGGATGGCTGTGAGAGCCACCTGTGGTGTTTCTGTATGTAGGCCCCTCCCTCAGCCTATAAAAGCCCTTCACCCCTGATTGTCAGGGTGGGAGGTGTGGAGGAGGGCATGGAGTCCATCGTAGGACCGGCATCTACCCGCCCCCTCTGGTTGCCAGCATCCAAAATAAAGCAAGCTTTCCTTTCTGCCAACCTGGTCTCTTTAATGGCTTTGAGTGGCAAGCAGCTGTGCCCCATTTTCATAACATACTAAAACAGAGACCTCGTGCCTTGTGCTTTGGGCCAGCTTTGTTCCAGGAAATATGAATGGTAGCAAGGGGGTCATGGAGAAGCAAAGAGAGAGAATCAAGGGAGGCTTATCCTGGCTTGCTCCAAGCCTCAGGAAAGGAGAAAAAATGGAAAACTGGAGTCTCTAATATAGTTCATCCCAGTACAGTCCACCAGAGAGAGACTGAGGCTGATGTCTTAGTTACCACGAGAAGTGCATATTCCTGGAACATCCACTATGCGTCCATTCCTCCTGAGGCTAGTACAGGCGGTCACTGCCTGGATCAAAATTCAAGAATTTGGCATCCAAGTTCTGTCCATCAATCTTCCCTCCCAAGGCTACTCAGTCTGTACTTCTAAATTGGGAAAACATGCTGGAGTAAACTCCTGGCAAATAATTCAGCAAAACTCTAGCATTAAGTACAGTTAGGGAGGAAATAGTTTTAAGAGCATGAATTCTAGCATGGAAGGCTTTCAACTTGGAATTGAGAGAGAATAACAATAAAAAATCCTCACTAAGTTCTTCCATGCTGGATGACTGCCCAAGGTTAGACCTCTGGCAGGTCTATAAACATCCCCATTGGCCATGTGAAAGCTGCTGAAGGGTTCGCTGGCTGTCACAGAGCCATTCTGGGTCCAGCCAACTTCTTTTGCAGATAGGAGCTGTTTAGAAAACTTGCTGGAACATTTGATAGTGGCTAACAATTCACCAAAGAGACAGAAATCCATGGGCTTCATGAACTCTGCTTGCCTCTCATCAGTAAACTTGATGTGTAGAGACTGATCATATGTTTTTAAAAATATCTTATGAAATAGTTTGTATAGTAAATGTTGTCTTGGAATAGGAGACAAATGGCCACTTCTTCATATCCATAGGCAAATCTCAGCATTTTTCAGAGCTCCCTGCTAAAGGAATTCTTCAAGATCTCTATAATCAATGTATATAATGAGAGTAGGTTATTCAGTTTAACTATTCTTTACAACAGTGGTCCCCAACCTTTTCAGCACCAGGTACCAATTTTGTGGAAGATAATTTCTCAACAGACTGGAATTGGGGGTGGTTTGGGGATGATTTGAGTGCATTACATTTATTGTGCACTTTATTTCTATTATTATTACACCAGTTCCACCTCAGATCATCAGGCATTAGATCCCAGAGATTGGGAACCCCTGCTACAAAACCAAAATAAGATATCTCCAATCTCATGCTGTTGGCAAGCTCCAAATGGGAATGACATACCTCCTGCCTACTCATCAACAAGAATTGTCCTTTATGCAAAGCCACAGCCTCTCCCTTAGAATTTCCTTTTTTTAGAGACTGATTTGGATAGATTCTTTTAACCTCTCTGAAATATTGTCTGATTATCTGGTCAATATATACAAATGTGAATGAAGATTCTATCTGTGAACACAGAGTCAAGCATCTATCTCATTATTCCCTAGAAATATTGTCTTTTGATGGGTCCTCCATGCTTATTCACTTCCAAGGTGGTTCAGTGGTAAGATGAGGGTTCAATCCCTGGGTCAGGAAGACCTCCTGGAGTAGGGAATAGCAATGCACTCCGGTATTCTTGCCTGGAGAATTCCATGGACAGAGGAGCCTGGTGAGTCACAGTCCAAAGAGTCAGACATAACTGAGTGACTGAGCACACACAGACACGTACACACAGGCACATACCACACTTATTCCTGAAATCAACCAATGAAACATGTCCCTACTACTTTGGTAGTTCTGAGGATGGTTACAGAAAAGGTCACCTATTAATTCCCTGTATGGGCATGCTTCCTATTATCTCAAAGGACTGAGGGAAAAGGGGAAAGCAGAGAAGCAAAACATTGACTTAGCAACTGTTGTGTGATGAGCTTACCCCTGAACATGATCTTACTTACCCATCCACCAAGTCTATGAGGTCTTATTACAACTCTGACTTTACAAAGGAAGAAACTGAGGTTAAACAAGTTAAGTGCCCATGTCATATGACTCTTAAGAAATGAAATCAGAGTCAAGCTCAGGTCTTCTTGGCTCTAAGCTCACGTTCTTTCCTCTAGAGAGTATTATATCTAAATAATTGCCACTTTCTTTCTGCAGGAAAGGAGCTTAGAAAAGAGAAATAAAATCTATGTTCATTATACTGAAATAGGTGGTACAGAATCTAATCTATTAATAAGAACTGTCTCTGTGTGGAGAGTAGAATAAACATGACTTTTGCAGTTAGAAACTCAGCCCTCATGACTTACCTGTGTGAACTCAAGCAATTTCTTCACTCTTCTAAGCTTCCTTTTCCTCTTCTTAGCTATCAGATGCTAAGTCTACATACAGGATTGTTAACGATACTCAGAAATAATCCAAATTAGGAGATGGCAAATAACATCAACACTTCTACTATGATATATGAAATTACCTGAAGGACCATGTTAAGACACAATGGGAGATAAACTTGGGTAAAGGATGTCATGATCTATGCATGACTTCAGGGACATAGTGGAGAGATTTGTGATGTGAGGGCTGCTCTTGACAGCTGTAACACATTGCACTGTGCCTTGGATGTAAGGACTCAATAAAGTCTGCCTTCCCCTGGAATAGGTCTTTTTCGCCTTATAGTACTGACAGAGAGATGTAGAGTGCTAAAACGAGTAGCTCCCAAGGGAAGACATGATGGACCTCTCATTTCAAGAACTGATTCAAGAGCTCTCCAGGGACACTGACATAGAGACAGATTTATGGACACGGGGTGGGGGGCTACGGGGGGAGGAGAGGGTGGCACGTATGGAGAGAGTAACATGGAAACATACATTACCATATGTAAAATAGACAGCCAACGGGAATTTGCTGTATGTCTCAGGAAACTCAAACCAGGGCTCTGAAACAGCCTAGAGGGCTGGGGTGGGAGGGAGGTGGGATAGAGGTTCAAGAGGGAGGGGACATATGTACACCTATGACTGATTCACGCTGATGTTTGACAGAAACCAACACAATACTGTAAAGCAAATATCCTTCGATTAAAAATAAATAAAAGGAAAAAAAGAAAGGTTCTCCACAGCCGAGGAGACAAAGAAATAACTTCTCACCTCTATAGCCTCTAGAATGTGAGGCTCCTCATGGTTTATTTATCTTGTTGGGATTACATCTGTCCTCCACCCAAGCCCTCCTTCCAACCATGCTCCCAAATGGTTTCCAGGTGCTCCAGCCCAGATCTGGAAGCCACCCCAGAGAGCCACAGTTGAGTTGCTTACCACTCGAGGCAAAGACACGCAGAGCCCAGAGACAGTGGAGGAGGTTCTGGCTGTGGCACAGGTTTTTCCTGGCCAGAATCAATGTCACATCAAGTGCTTCCAATTCCAGCGCCTTCTGTCCAAACTTTTTATCTGTGAACACATATCAATCCATCTGAGTTGTGTTGCACATTAATTCTGACAGTTGTATGCTACGTGGGGGAGAGGACAGCAAAGACGGTGG